>NC_084637.1:21004107-21051607 GCF_033978795.1 Nerophis ophidion | reverse complement strand
TTTACCCCCCAAAATATTTCAAAGTGTAATATTTGATGTAAAGTAAATGGAACCTTAAATATTTCAATAATTCATGACATTTTATTTTTCAAACGATGAAAGTTTAAAAATAACCACAACAATTATTGTGGATCCAAACGGTCCCACAATTTTAAAAGTGTTAAAAATAAGTATTATTATATATATATTTTTACTTTCAACGCTTGAGTTTCTTGATCAACTCCAGACCTAAGTTTTTATTTATTATTTATCTATTTATCGAAACATTTGATTAATTTTGAATTATTCTAATCAGGTGTGTTATTAGGTTTTTTCATGTTCTGTGCCCTTTTTTTTAATCAAACACATAAACTCTATATTTAAAAATAACCACTAAAATTTTCAGGGATCCAAAAGCTTCCCACTCATAAAACTGTAAAAAATAAGTGTTTTTTGTTTTTTTTAAACTTTCAACGCTCAAGTCTCTCAATCAACTCCAACTTATTTATTCATCGAAATATTTTATTATTATTTTAACACACACAAAATCATGACAACACTGCCCCACACACGCACACGCACACACACACGCACACCCTCACACTTACCTGGTTGAACAGATGCTCCAGACAACCATGTAACTTGTCCTGCTTGTCTGAGGGGATCCTCATGTCGCACGGCAACTCGTCTCCTAGCAACAGGAACATTAATTGTTATATCTCCTCAAAATTAAAACAACAAACTTTTTCACACTAAAAACAAAACATGCGGCGGCCATTTTGATATTTTTCTTTTTTCAAAACCAATATAATATTTAATTTTTTTTTTTAATCATTAGAGCTCCCCTCAAGTTTGACTCAGAATGATCTTTGTCATCATTTTGTAAAACATATTTTTTTATTTTCAACGCTTAAATATTTGGATCATTTTCACATTTATCAGTCCATATAAAACGTTATTTTTTATGCTTTTTGCCCGTTTTTTTATGGCAAACACACAAAATATACAACATTTTCCCCCACTAAACTTTCCAAGTGGAATATTTGGTGTGAAGTAAGTACAGTAGGGAAGGGATTTTTATGGAACCCATTGCTGGGTGAATCTCGTGTGAGAGGAAGAGGGGGGATGGAAAGCGCCTTTCTGCTTAGCAAACATACAAATTATGAAATATTCTACACCCAAAATTGTATCAAAGTGCAATAATTGATTTGAAGTAATTGGAGCCTTAAATACATCAATCATTCATACCAACATTAATTTTGATTCATTATTATTTTTGGAGAAATGACAGTTTTGTGTTATTAGAGTCGATATTGCAAATTTTTAACCTTAACTTTTCACCTGTTTGCTCTTTTATTCCCCCCTTTTTAGTTTGTAATAGACATTTTAAAACGTGCCTTTAAAAAATTAGCTGCTTGAGCCAAACTTTCTGTGGTGGTCCGTGGCACACAAAATAAAAACTAGCAACAAGCCCTGTATTTTATTTTGAAAAAGGGACTGATAGTGTGTAAGTGCAACGAGTAAAATGACTTGGCTACCTGAGCCCATCTCGTCACTCCCCAGGTAGGAGCTATTACTCCGCACGCTCGTGTAGGACAGCACAGAATCCCGGTTGCTGTTGCATTCACTGACGGTTAAAAAAAAACAGAAACCACAGTTCAAACACAACACACTTGTGCAAAGTTCACATTTGACTTGATACATATAGCAGGAGAAGCAGAGCATGTTTGCCAACTGTTGATAGTGCAAACTTTAAGAATTGTCATCACACTTCAACATCTCTAACATTAGATGCTGCCTCTTTGCTAGGTTGGCATTGCAAATGAAAATATGCTCTTAATTGTCTTATCCTGGATGAATAAATGTTGAATACAAATAAACTGGGAAGTAACTGTTTGTATATGACATTACCCAGATTCATGGAGGTTTTAATATAAGAAATTACAGAAAAGGGTGGGCGCCACTGTAAAGAGGGGCAAAAATACGGGGGGAAATGGGAGGGAGGACAGGTATGGATGTGAGGACATGCCTACATTACACAAAAAAATTACTAAATGAAGGCAAAATATGTTAACAAATAAAATATTTTCAAAAATTTCTATTGACAAAATGTTGTTGTTTTTTTTTTACAAAAAATTACAACAAAGAGTGATAATTTGACAAGATTAAAAAAAAAAAATTACATGCCAACGAATGATTTTGGGAAAGTATAATATATTACAAAAATACTTCTACCGATAAAACGTTTTTTGTGTGTTACACTAAAAACACATTTTGACAAGAGTAAATGCAAAATATTACAAGACTAAAAATATTGTTATTAAAAAAAAAGAAATAAAAGTTCAAACAAAAACCTTAAAATCTATTTACTTAGAAAAAAGGGTTTACATTTGACAAGAAATGGTGTTAAATCTCAACAAAAACGTCATAATCTAACAAGAACAAATGCAAAATATTACAAGACTAAAAATATTACATGGCAACAAATGATTTGTGACAAAAAAAAATCCAATGCAGTACAAAAAAGTATATTTTCTACCAACAAAAACATATTTTTTAATCTGAGTGTTGTAAAACTAAAACAAAAAAGTCCTAATTTGACAAGAACAAAGGCAGAAATATTATAAGACTCAAAATATTTCATGTTATTTAAAGAAAAAAAAAAAAGACACTTCAATATTTAACAAAATACGTATACATTTATTTCTTCTAAAAAGTTTTTTATATTTAACAAGAAATTGTGTAAAATTACAATAAAATAATATTACAAAATGTTACATATGAAAAATAACATTAAAAATAACGTTTGGATATTCTACAAAAAAAATTTGGGGGAAAAAACTTTTTTAAATTTGACAAGAAATTGTGTAAAATTACAACAAAAAAGCCAATTTCATAAGAATAAAAGCAACATTTTACAAAGTGTTACATATTATTTTAGAAAAATAACATCAAAAATAACATTTTAAATATTGTTCCCCAAAAATATTTTTTATTGAAAAAAAAAAAACGTTTTAATTTTGACAAGAAATTGTGTAAAATTACAACAAAAAACACAATTTGACAAGAATAAAGGAGAAATATTACAGGTCAAAAACTATTGTGTTATGTAAAAAAAATAACATTAAGATAATGTTTAAATATTCTACATTTTTTATTTTATTTTTCTATTAAAAAAAACGTTTTTACATTTGACAAGAAATTGTGTAAAAAAAATAAAAATAAATCATAATTTTAACAAGAATAAAAGCAAACTTTTACATGGTGACATACTATTTTAGAAAAAAAAAATGCAATGTATTGCAAGACAAAAAAACGTTATTGACAAAACTTTTTTTTTTAAATTTGACAGAAAATGTTTTAAAAATACAATAATTTAAAAAAATGACAAGAATAAAGTCTAAATAATAAAAAAAACTAAAAAGATTACATTAACTTAGAAAAATAATATTAATTTATTACAAAAAATATTTTACTGGAAAAAAAAGTTATTAAATTTAAAATTACAAAAACATTTACTAGGGTGACCCCACCTCTCACCCAAAATCAGTAGGGATAGGCTCCAGCTAACTCCACCCCTAATTAAAATGACATATTAATATGGACGGGCCATATAGAACAAATTGCAGTGAAACTTGCAAAGAGACATGTAACCAAATAATAACATATGTAAACATTTGACCCAGCAGATTTGCGCACATTTTCAGTAGACCCAAAATAAATTCAGAAAAGAACCAAACTTCATGAATATATTTTGTTACCAACAAGTATGTGCGCCAATCACTCCATCACAAAAAAAACAAGAGTTGTAGAAATTATTGGAAACTCAAGACAGCCATGACATTATGTTCTTTACAAGTGTGTGTAAACTTTTGGCCACGACTGGCGACGAGGTGGTCAAGCAAATGTTAGTTTGGGCGGGATGGAGGACGCGCCCCAAAAAACCTCAACACTATTATAGTGCAGCAACCTCCAATAAGTAGGTCCTTGCGGGTGGGGGTGGGACCTGACACACACACACACACACACACACACACACACACACACACACACACACACACACACACACACCGCCAGTTCAGACCCCCAATAAACATTTTGAAGTCATTTTTAGCTCCTGCATGTTTGATGACAACGCTAACATGTGGAAGCAGTTAGGGGGGGTCATTGTGACTTTGAAAGACTGGCTTGTGTTCTCTTCAAAAAGTCTGCTTTTGTCACGCCTGTAAGCATGTGAACTCTGGTGTGCTTCACTTCAGGTCACATGCCAAGATCACAAGGTCAAGGAGCAGTATTAGTATTAGGTCACAAGGTCATGGAGCAGTATCAGTATTAACCACGCAAAAAAGTTTACATTTCCTGCAAACACTTAAGAAAAATGTGTTACAATATTAAAATATAAAAATATTATTTTTAAAGAAAAAAGTTTGTGAAAAAAATACAAAATAAAATTCGAAAGCTATATATATGTATGTATGTATGTATATATACATATATATAGCTTTTAAATTGTATTTTGTATTTTTACAAACTATATATATATATATATATATATATATATATATATATATATGTATATATGTATATATATAAAGGTTGTAATTTTTTTATGGTCATAACATTTTTCATTTTATGACAATAGTTGTAACATTGCTTCAAAATGTCTTAATTCTACAAGAAAATAGGCAAAATGTTACAAGACTCAAGGTAATACAATAAAAAAAGTTATTTTACAAATAAGGTTGCAATTTTACAAGAAACTAAGTGTATTTTTTCTGATTAAGAACATGTATTACAAGAAAAATGTTGAAACATTTTATAAAAATAAAGACCAAATTTTACAACACTAAATGTGAGATATTACTAGAAATAACATTGCGATATCACATGAATTTAAAGAAAACAAAAATAAGTTTTACTTTCACTGTAAAATGTGTAATATTTTAAATAATGTCAACATTTTACTAGAATAACAACAAATTATTAACAAATTGGGGCTGAGATAGGCTCCACCACCCCCCGCAGCTCCGAACGGGACTAGCGGTTCGAAATGGATGGATGGATGTCCTAATTCTACAAGAAAATAGGCAAAATGTTACAAGACTAAAGGTAATACAAGAACCAAGTTATTCTTCAAAAATAAAAGTTGCAATTTTACAAGAATCAAATTGTATTTTTTCTGATTAAAAACATGTATTAGGTCACATTGTCAAGGAGCAGTATCGGTATTAACCACGAAAAAAGCTGAAATTTCATGCAAACATTTAAGAAGAAAAATGTGTTACAATATTAAAATATAAAAATATTTTTTAAAGATAAAAGGTTGAAAAAAATACAAAATACAATTGAAAAGTTATATCATAGAACAAAAGGTTATAATTTTTTTATGGTCATAGAATTTTAAATTTTATGGCAAAAGTTGTAACATTGCGACAAAATGTCTTAAGTCTACAAGAACATAGGCACAATGTTACAAGACTAAAGGTAATACAAGAAAAAAAGTTATTTTACAAAATAAAGTTGTAATTTTACAAGAAACAAATTGTCATTTTGTATAAAATGAACAATGTTGTAAAATTTTATGAGAATAGAGACCATTACAACATTAAAGATGTGATATTACTACAAAAAAGTTGCAATTTCACAAGAATTAAATAAAAATCTCATTAAAAAGTTTTAGTTTCGCTGGAAAATATGTAATATAAAAAAAAACATAAAAGAAAGTTATTAACAACAAACAAATGTCTTAATTCTGCAGGAAAATAGGCAACCTGTTACAAGACTAGAGGTAACACAAGAAACAAGTTATTTTCCAAATTTAAGGTTGAAATTTTACAAGAAACAAAGTGTATTTTTTCTGATTAAAAACATGTATTACAAGAAAAATGTTGAAAAATATTGTAAGAATAAACACCAAATTTTACAACTGTAAAGATGTTGATTGATGTATGTATATACATTCATGTATGTATATATGTATATACATGTATGTATGTACATACATGTATGTATGTATGTATATGCATTCGTGTATGTATGTATGTATGTATATGTATGTATGTATGTATATGCATTCATTCATGTATGTATGTATAGGCATTCATTCATGTATGTATGTATTTGCATTCATGTGTGTATGTATGTATGTATGTATATGTATGTATGTATGTATATGCATTCATTCATGTATGTATGTATATGCATTCATTCATGTATGTATGTATATGCATTCATTCATGTATGTGTGTATATGCATTCATGTATGTATGTATATGCATTCATGTATGTATGTATATACATTCTTGTATGTATGTATATACATTCATGTATGATTGTATTTACATGTATGTATGTTTGTGTATACATTTAGTGTATGTATGTATATACATTTATGTATGTATGTTTATACATTTATGTATGTATGTAGATACATTCAGGTATGTATGTATATATGTAAGTAAATGTATATACAGACATACACACATACATTCATGTATCTACATACAAAAATTCATGTATGTACACACATACCTTCATGTATGTACATACATACATTCATGTATGTACATACATACATTTATGTATGTACATACATACATTCATGTATGTACATACATACATACATTCATGTATGTACATACATACATTCATGTATGTACATACATACATTCATGTATGTACATACATACATTCATGTATGTACATACATACATTCATGTACGTACATACATTCATGTATGTACATACAAAAATTCATGTATGTACACACATACCTTCATGTATGTACATACATACATTCATGTATGTACATACATACATTTATGTATGTACATACATACATTCATGTATGTACATACATACATACATTCATGTATGTACATACATACATTCATGTATGTACATACATACATTCATGTATGTACATACATACATTCATGTATGTACATACATACATTCATGTATGTACATACATACATTCATGTATGTACATACATACATTCATGTATGTACATTCATGTATATATGTATGTATATATATGGACTCTCGCGACTGTGTTGGATCCATTGTGGATTGAACTTTCACAGTATCATGTTAGACCCGCTCGACATCCATTGCTTTCCTCCTCTCTAAGGTTCTCATAGTCATCATTGTCACCGATGTCCCACTGGGTCATCATTGTCACCGATGTCCCACTGGGTGTGAGTTTTCCTTGCCCTTATGTGGGCCTACCGAGGATGTCGTGGTGGTTTGTGTTGTGGTTTGTGCAGCCCTTTGAGACACTAGTGATTTAGGGCTATATAAGTAAACATTGATTGATTGATTGATATTACTAGAAATAAAATTGCGATATCACATGAATTTTAAGAAAACTAATATAAGTTTTACTTTCATTGTAAAACTTGTAACAATTTAAAAAATGTCAACATTTTACCAGAATAAAGACAAGTTATTAACAAATTGTTAACAAAATGTCTTAAGTCTACAAAAAAATAGGCAAAATGTTACAAGACTAAAGGTAATACTAGAAAACAAGTTATTTAAAAAAATTTAAGTTGCAATTTTACAAGAAACATTTTTTTTTTTTTAATGTTGTAAAAGTTTATAAGAATAAAGACCAAATATTACAACATTAAAGGTGTGATATTACTAGAAAAAAGTTGTATATTCACAGGAATTAAATAAAAATCTCATTAAAAAGTTTTAATTTCACTGGAAAATATGTAATGTAAAAACAAAACATACAAGAAAGTTATTAACAACAACAAAATATCTTAATTCTACAAGAATATAGATACAATGTTACAAGAAAAATATTTACTTTAAAATTGCAATTTTACAACAATAACATTTTATTTTTTTCTGATTAAAAATATGTATTACATTAATTTAAAAATATATATATTTATAAGTATAAAGGCAAAATATTAGAAGATGAAACATTTTATATTACAAGAAAAAAATGCAATATTATAAAATATATAAAAAAATCCAATTAAAGTTAAATTTTACTGTAAAATATGTATTATTAGAATACAAGTCAACATTCTAAAAGAGAAACGTTAATACATGACTCAAAGGTGTTAGATGGCAACAAAAAGTCTTGCTTTGGAAAAGTAACACGAAAAAGTTTGTGATATTGCAGCAAAAAACTTGATATATTTCACAACAATGTATAATATATATATATATACAGTGTATATATGCAGTCTATATATATATATATATATATATATATATATATTATATATATATATATAATTAAAAAATATTACATTATTTTACAACACAAAAGTTATTTGAGAAAAGTAATGTTGCAATAAGACAAGAAACAAATGTTATATTATATTATTTTACAACAAAAAAGTTATTTGAGAAAAGTAATGTCCAACTCTTGATTCTGAGCGCCAAGCAGGGATACATATATATCTCTCTCTCTCTCTCTCTCTCTCTATATATATATATATATATATATATATATATATATATATATATATATATATATATATATATATATATATATGTATATATATATATATATATATTAGAGATAAGCGGATAGGCAATTATATCATCCGCAACCGCATCACAAAAGTCGTCATCCACCCGAATCAACATTTTATCAGAATCGCAACCGCCCGCCACCCGCCCGTTGAAATTCATCAGAGGTCGGCCACCTTTACCACCCAAAGAGCTATTTAAACCCGTGTCACAGAGTAAAGAAGACAATGGGAGCCGCTAACGTCCTCGCATATATCCAAAGGCTTTCATCTTGATGACAAGAATAAGGGCGTGCTGTGAAGCCATTGCTTTTGACACCTACAACATGTACAAACCGAATGTTAGTCCAGCAACATGTTGTATGCAGCTTCCGCAATCACACGTACAAGATTGAAAGGCATACTGGGTGATACAATACCCCGCCCACCTTACCGACGCACGGGGGTCGGTGTAATGTGTTTGTCATTCTTGTTTTGGTGTGGCTTCACAGCGTGGCGCATATTACTAAGAGTGTTAAAATAGTTTATATCACAACCATTAGTGTACTCTGTGTCCCCCAGTATGCCTTGCAGTCGTGTGCGTGTGTCTGCAGAGGCCACACACAACATGTTGCTAGACTGTCAAACAGATCGTACATGTTGTAGAAGGCGACAAAGCCAATGGCTTCATAGCACGCCCTAATACTTATTAACTGGGTGACTGTCGGCAGTCATTCTAGAGAATGTTTGCGTCTCCTATTGTCTTCTTCGCTATGTGACACGAGTCCTATATGGCTCTATGAATGGTAAAGGATACCGATCCCTGAACCATGTAAATCTGAATGGGTCAACCGCCACCCGCCCGAATCTAATTAAAATCTATTTTTTCGTCGTGTCACCCGCCCGACCCGCGGTTTATCCGCGGACTCCGCGGATGAGACCACAAACTGCGCATCTCTCTCTCTCTGTCTCTCTCTCTCTATATATATATATATACACACATATATATATATATATATATACACTACATATATGTATATATACATACATATGCATAAATAGTGTTAATTATACATTTGTATACTTTTTACTTTTTTATCTTGATTAATTATGGTCATTTTGCTATTCAAAAAGTGAAAATTGAGTTGAGTATTTATACATATATTTTGGTGAAATCTAAACGTAAAAGTAGCGATATATTCAAATAAATATTCACGCCTGAACAAGTCAGCTCTGATGTGACAATGATGGACTTGTGAAAAGATGGCGTCACCTATACGAGTCCCTGTAGCTCATGGTGTCTTGACCCGAGTCCTCCTGGTCCTCCTCGTTCACCTTGAAGCACACCCTCTTGATGCCCCCTGGCTCCACCTTGTCCTGCTCACAGGGGTCCTCGCAGGGGCCCAGCGAGGGCGGCTGACCCGCCTCGTACACAGGTGGCTCCGCCCCTCCGTCCACTTGGGGCTGAGTGGGCTCGGTGATGGAGGACAGGAGGCTGAAACGCAAGAGAGTCTTTTTTACTACTTTGTCTCCGAACACTTTTTCACGCCCCCCCCATCAGGAACAAACCTCCTTGGATGCAGTCCTTTACATAGGTGACAGACATTTTTCACGCTCCCTAGGATGACAAGCATTTTTCTACACATTCTTCCACATAGGGGGCAGGCATTTTTCATTCCCCCCAGGGAGACCGGCATTTTTCACTCACCCATAGGGTGAAAGGCCTTTTTCATGCCCCCCCCCAGGATACAGACATTTGTCAGCCCCCCCCCCCAGGGTGGCAGGCATTTTCCTACGCATTCTTTGATATAGGAGGCAGGCATTTTTCCCGCCTCTGAAGGTGACAGGCATTTTTCTACGTACTCTTCCACATAGGGGGAAGGCATTTTCCACGCCCCCCCCCCCCTAGGGTGACAGACATTTTTCACGCCCCCTTAGGACACAGACAGTTTTCACGCCCTCTTGGGTGACAGGCATTTTTCACGCCCCCCCTAGGGTGACAGGCATTTTCTACGCATTCTTTCAAATAGGAGGCAGGCATTTTTCACGCCCTCCCCAGGACACAGACATTTTAGACACATCCCCAGGGTGACAGGCATTTTACTACGCATTCTTCCACATAGGAGGCAGGCATTTTTCACACCCCACCTAGGGTGACAGACATTTTTCACGCCCCCCCAGGACACATACATTTTTCACACTCCCCTAGGGTGACAGGCATTTTTCTACGCACTCTTCCACATACGGGCAGGCATTTCTCACGCCTCCCTAGGACACAGAAATTTTCACACCCGCCCCCCCTGTGGGGGACAAACCTTTTTCTACACCCCCACTGCCCCCAGGGGACTGCTATTTTTTCACGCGTCCCCAAGGGGCCGCCATATTTTTAGAACTTTCACCTTCCACTGGGGACATTATTTTTCTACACCCCCGTCGTCCCCAAGGGACTGCCATTTTTTTCACGTCCCCGGAGGCGTCGGACACCCCCCCACCCACCACCCAGGTGACATATATTTTTCACACCCCCTTTGGACACAGACTTTTTTCATGCCCTCTTGGGTGACAGGCATTTTTCACGACCCCCAGGACACAGACATTTTTCGCGCCCCCCCCTAGGGTGACAGGCATTTTTCACGACCCCCAGGACACAGACATTTTTCGCGCCCCCCCTAGGGTGACAGGCATTTTCTACATATTCTTTCACATAGGAGGCAGGCATTTTTCACGCCCCCACCAGGGCACAGACATTTTAGACACACTCCTAGGGTCACAAGCATTTTACTACGCATTCTCCCACATAGGAGGCAGGCATTTTTCACGCCCCCCCCCCCCCCAGGGTGACAGACATTTTTCACGCCCCCCCTAGAACACATACATTTTTCACACTCCCCTAGGGTAACAGGCATTTTTCTACGCACTCTTCCACATAGGGGGCAGGCATTTTTCACGCCTCCCTAGGACACAGACATTTTTACACCCGCCCCCCCTGTGGTGGACAAACATTTTTCTACACCCCCACTGCCCCCAGGGGACTGCCATTTTTTCACGCGTCCCCAAGGGACCGCCATATTTTTAGAACTTTCACCTTCCACTGGGGACAACATTTTTCTACACCCCCGTCGTCCCCAATGGACTGCCATTTTTTTCCACGTCCCCGGAGGCGTCGGACCCCCCCTCCCCCCAATCCACCACCCACCAACTAGGTGAGATACATTTTTCAGGCCCTCTTAAGTGACAGGCATTTTTCACGCCACCCCAGGACACAGACATCTTTCACGCCCCCTCCCCCCTCTCCCTAGGGTGACAGACATTTTTCACGCCCCCCCTAGAACACATACATTTTTCACACTCCCCTAGGGTAACAGGCATTTTTCTACGCACTCTTCCACATAGGGGGCAGGCATTTTTCACGCCTCCCTAGGACACAGACATTTTTACACCCGCCCCCCCTGTGGTGGACAAACATTTTTCTACACCCCCACTGCCCCCAGGGGACTGCCATTTTTTCACGCGTCCCCAAGGGACCGCCATATTTTTAGAACTTTCACCTTCCACTGGGGACAACATTTTTCTACACCCCCGTCGTCCCCAATGGACTGCCATTTTTTTCCACGTCCCCGGAGGCGTCGGACCCCCCCTCCCCCCAATCCACCACCCACCAACTAGGTGAGATACATTTTTCAGGCCCTCTTAAGTGACAGGCATTTTTCACGCCACCCCAGGACACAGACATCTTTCACACCCCCTCACCCCTCTCCCTAGGGTGACAGGCATTTCTACGCATTCTTTCACACAGAGAGGCAGGCATTTTTCACGCCCCCCCAGGACACAGACATTTTGGACACACCCCTAGGGTGACAGGCATTTTACTACGCATTCTTACACATAGGAGGCAGGCATTTTTTACGCCCCCCCCCCCCTAGGGTGACAGACATTTTTTACGCCCCCCCCAGGACACATACATTTTTCACACTCCCTTAGGGTGACAGGCATTTTTCTATGCACTCTTCCACATAGGGGGCAAGCATTTTCCCACCCGCCCCCCCTTGTGGGGGACAAACACTGTTCTACACCCCACTGCCCCCAGGGGACTACCATTTTTTCCCGCGTTACCAACAGACCGCCATTTTTTTCACGTCCCCGGAGGCGTCGGACACCCCACCCACCACCCACCATCCATCAACTAGGTGAGATACATTTTTCCCGCCCACCGCAGGTAACACAACTTTTCAGACACCCCCACAAGGGATATATTTTTTACTTTCCACTGGGGACAGACATTTTTCTACACCCCCGTCACCTCCAAGGCACAGCCATTTTTTTATTATTGTCTTCACAAGGAAAAGGATCATACATTTTCTACCACCCTTCCCTCAACCCACACGCCCCCATACCGTAGACCCAGGGTGACAGACCTATTTTCAAGCCCCTCGTTGTCCCGCTGTCCCGTTGAGTGTCTCTGCCAGGAATTTTCTCTCCTCTCTATTCTTGCACCGCTCCATAAATATTTGGGCCCTAAGGAATGTACTTATTTGGCCAAACTGATGACATAATCCTGACAACTCCCAACATTTTCCCACATTTGTTTCCCTTTTCGAGAACGTCTGCTTGAGAACAGCCAGCAGTGTCCGAGTTTAGCCGAGAAGATCTAGACTAGAATGGCGAGGACTCACACGTCGATCTGGGCCACGTATTGCTTCATCTCCCTCACGGCCACATCCAGCCGGCTGTACAGGTGAAGGTAGGCGTCCTGCGTCTCCGTGTCTTCCTGTTTGAGCAGGAAGCTCAAGCCACCCTCCGTCGGGCCCTCCACTCCGTTGGGGGACTCCTCGCTGTCCTCACCATCCAAGCCCGTCGAATTCCAGGAGGGGGCGCCCATGCTGGTCACGCAGTGCTGCGTGTGCGACATTGGGTTCAGCTGGGCTGGTGGGCAGAATAGAATTATTATTATTACTTTTTTAATCTCATTATTATTATTATCACTTTTGTATTATTATTATGGCTATTTTCATATTATTATTACAAGTATCATTATTATTATATTATTATTAAAACATTTTATTATTATCATTATTATCATTATATTATAATTATTACCTTTTTATTATTGTTATATTATTACTATTTTAATATCATCATCATTAATAAATTATTATTACTGTTTTATTATTAACATTATTATTATTATTATGTTATTACATTTTTAATATTGTCATTTTTATTATTATATTATTATTACTTTTATATTATTATTATCATGAATTATTTTTTTATTATTATTATTATCAGACATTTTGTCTACACACTCATCCACACAAGACAGATTAATATTTCACAGACCACCTAGGGAACAGACATATTTTCACGCTCTCTCGAGGGGACAGACAATTTTCTATGCACTCTTCCACATGGAAAACATGCATTTTTCATGCTCCCCCTTGGGGACAGACATTTTTCTACGCTCTCCTCCACATAAGACGGAGGAAGATTTCACAGACCACTGAGGGCACAGACAATTTTTCACGCTCCCCCTAGGGGACAGCCATTTTCCCACATTCCTTCCCCCTTGGGGGAAAGACATTTTTCTACACAACCAGCCCCAGGGTACAGCCATTTTCTTCACGTCCCTGTAGGAGTAGAATATATGTATATATATATATTAGTGAAAGTTAAAGTACCAATGATTGCAACACACATACTAGATGTGGCGAAATTATTCTCTGCATTTGGATCTCAGGGCGGACACTCTAACCACTAGGCCACTGAGTAAGTCTCATATATATATATATATATATATATATACATATATATATATATATATATATATATATATGTATATCTGTGTTGGCCCTGCGATGAGGTGGCGACTTGTCCAGGGTGTACTCCGCCCGATTGTAGCTGATATAGGCACCAGCACCCCACGCGACCCCAAAGGGAAGACGCGATATATGTATATATATATATATATATATATATATATATATATATATATATATATATATATATATATATATATATATATATATATATATAATGTATGCACATATTATATAATTGCAATATAATGGATATATAATTAATAATTAATACAATTGGATAGAGTATTTTTAATGTTAGACTCCCACATTGTTTACTTCCGTGACGACCACCTTAAAGTTCTGTTATCAATCAGATTTATCAAGCAGCTAAAATGTGCCAAACACGGATAAGTGTGGAGCAGTGACGTGCTGTCAGGGGAGGCAAGTGAGGCAGTGCCTCACCTGCACCAGGTGGCTTAACCATGAGATGTTCCAAAACAAAATAATAAAATAAAATAAGTTTTAATATTTGGTTTATGCTTTCTATGTTATTTTGGTGTGGTTCCTGTATATTTTGAGAATTTTCATGGTCAAAATTGGGGAAATTCCATGTTTCCGGATCAAAACAATGCTGCAGATGAGAAGTGAGGCAGACACAGGAGGTGCCTTCACGGCTACACACAGTGTGTATTGGGCGTGCGTGCGAGGGGGCGCATGCTTGTTGCCACGTGGAAAAGGCAGGCCTTGAGGCACCAAGTACCTCTGCCTCAAGGTAGGGGGCGATATATTGTCAACTTGCAGTTCAATGCCTCAGCAGTACTCTGACTCGCCACACCGGGAGAAGTGGGGGAGCTCAAGCTAGCAGACACAGGTCTTTCTAGCGGAAGCCAGCATTTTTTTCTTTTCTTTTTTTTTAAACTGTATTTATAACAAACATGGCATTTTTTATTACAGTAACTCAGCGTTTGTGGGTGTTTTTTTTTGTCAGATGCAAAAATATTGTTTCATTTCTTGGAATAATTGAATTAAATGAATGTTTCTGCCAATATGGAGGATTATATACTGTATCCAAGATTAAATACTTCTTTAAACTGGACTTTAAGACAAAATGAATGTGATCATACAAAGTATGTTTTCATGAAAGATAGCTATTGCTGCTTCAGACACAAATACAGAAAGGTAATATTCACTCACAATACTTGATTTATTTTGTTAAAAGCAAATGGGACCAAAAAGTATTTAATAACAACTTCATGAAATAGTTTTTGGACCCATTTATCATATCATAATATCCTTATGATAACGTTTTTATGAAAGCGAATAACTCCCTTTTTTTCCTGTAACTCTAATGTGCAACCTAAATCAACATTGACTAGAGCTCCACAAATGAATTTAAGTAAAAAAATAAAAAAAAAGAAGAAAAAAAAAAGTATGTATGCCTCACCTGGTGTTTAGTTCACCGCACGTCACTGGTGTGGAGAGTGTTTGGCATTTTTCCCGTCATGCATTGCAGTGGATTTCAATGGGTGTAATTTTGAGGTTTTTTTTGTTTGTTTTTTCCGTGGTTGGACATTTTTTTATAATATTCACAAAGTTCAGTGATCAGGTTGTGTTGTGCGTGACCGTGTGTGTTGACCACATTTTTTATTTTTCTTTGCGACATGACTGAGGAAGGTTGTTTAGATTGGGTCAAATAAATATATGCTGTGCCGTTTTAGTTTCAAAATACAATTAATGCTCATTGACTGCCTCCCCTCAATGTCAGCAAACAGACTGTGGGATATTTAAAAAAGTGTTTTTGGAGATGTGTGGACACATGAGCGCCAACATCTGCTTGAAACAACTGCTGAGCAGATGTGAAACCAAAGCCTCCAGGAGACAGTCTAGACGTCTTTCATGACACAACCACTGAGCACGGGGAGGAATGCAAAATGGTAAACAGAAAAGATGGCCGGCGACGGTGATGACGAAGGCATTCCAGGAAAGACAACTTTGGAAACGTCTTTTCTAGAGCCATCACGCTGTACTCGCTTCGAGTCTGAAATGTCCACTTTCCTTGAATGCAGCACCGTGACGACAATACAATACAGTGATGACATAATGCTGTGGCTGTAGGCAACCCCCTGATTGCGTTATGAGAGCTTTATCTACCTCTACATGCACTTTACAATGTTGCTGATCCGCTGTTGGGCTGTGGCTCTAGGCAACCTCCAGAAGTATTATTATTTTTTTTGTATATGTTAACTGAACAAGATGGCAGTAGCTACTTTTAAACAATTAAAGCAACTTTATTTACCTCAGTATGCGCTTTAAAATTCCAGCAGTTGTCATGTGTTTCACTTGATGACTCGGCAGTTTGCTTAATGCTATTACAACATTGGTTCTGTTGATAAAAATGGTAATAAATGACCATGTGATCAAAGTTTTTCAGCCCATTTTCTTATGCACTCCAAATGATTACAAAAGTTTAAAAATGCATTTAATTAATATGATATGTATAATATATATACGTCCAAAATATGATACAAATGCAACATAATAAATACGAAAAATATACACATAAATGTTATAAATCAAATAAATACAAATTATATATATATATATTAGGGCTGGGCAACGATTAAAAATTTTAATCGAAGTTAATCGCACTATTTCGCTGATTAATCGCGATTAACTGCATTGTATACGCAAAGCCCAATAATGAATTCAAAAGTAGTGTGTAGTGCACCTTTATTGGAATTTTCCCCCACATGAACAAAAGCGCCAAAACATTTGTTGTGCAAAAACAATTTAAATCAGTCCTTGTTAAACAGTAGCAGTTAAATAGCATATTTTATTAAAATACACTCAAAAAATGTAAATACAAACATTTAAGCTTATTACTACCACTGCCACGGTATTTAAGTTATCGTGTTTGTTATGGAAAATAAATATAATCTACATACAAATCTCAGAGCCACAATCATTACATCTGAACAGGCAATTTCTGAGGTAACAGCAGAAACATTTTTTTTTATCAGGGATCTTATGTTTAAAAAACCTATATTATCGGTAGTGGGCTGTTTTAGGGAATTTTTGATCAAATGATCCGTAGTAGCAATATTAATAATGTTGTGTTTATTCTGCGTAGTGCACTTAAAATAATTATGACCATATCTAGGAATTGATATGATGGGAATTTCCCGATTGTTTGCTTGGTGCTTTGATAAACTGAACGCATATACATGGTACTATATTGTGACGTTATGAGCCAGGGAATAAAATAACTACCCTACCCAGCATGCAACAGGAGTGACGAGCATGCGCGGTAGCCCGGTATAGGTTGTGTCGCCATGACGGCATCTTGTATGTTGTGATATGCACGCTTTGAAAGCAAACGTTAAGAACTCAGCCAACATTCCTCGTCTGCATTATTCATAAATAGACGGACAACACATATACTCCGCTGCTTCACAGGCCGCTGGATGTAGCCGGCAAAGTATTCCCATGCTAGCTAGTCGGTCTGGCAAGCACGTGTCATTCAGTCCAAAACGGCCCGATCTATCCACATTCAGAATTGTCTGGCGGTCGTAAGTGATCCCGGAGTGACCACACTGTAAGCCAGCCATGAAATTTGCAGAATTGTCCGGTATTTTTGCCAAATGTTCCATCTTTACCAAGAGCCCCTCGACGCCGGGCGACGCCATCTTGTTAAGAAAAGGCGTTAACAAAATAAAAGTATGTAAACAACATACGCAAATGTGCGATAAAATAATTGTTGGCATTAATAGATTGTTGAGTTAACTCATAATTAACGCACTAATTTGCCCACCCCTAATATATATATATATATATATATATATCCATCCATCCATCCATCCATCATCTTCCGCTTATCCGAGGTCGGGTCGCGGGGGCAGCAGCCTAAGCAGGGAAGCCCAGACTTCCCTCTCTCCAGTCACTTCGTCTAGCTCTTCCCGGGGGATCTCGAGGCGTTCCCAGGCCAGCCGGGAGACATAGTCTTCCCAACGTGTATATATATATATATATATATATATATATATATATATATATATATATATATATATATATATATATATATATATATATATATATAAATACATATATAAATCAAAAAAATATACACATAAATATCCATCCATCCATTTTCTACAGCTTATTCCCTTTCGGGGTCGCGGGGGGCGCTGGCGCCTATCTCAGCTACAATCGGGCGGAAGGCGGGGTACACCCTGGACAAGTCGCCACCTCATCGCAGGGCCAACACAGACAGACAGACAACATTCACACTCACATTCACACAATAGGGCCAATTTAGTGTTGCCAATCAACCTATCCCCATGTGCATGTTTTTGGAAGTGGGAGGAAGCCGGAGTACCCGGAGGGAACCCACGCATTCACGGGGAGAACATGCAAACTCCACACAGAAAGTTCCCGAGCCTGGATTTGAACCCAGGACTGCAGGAACTTCGTATTGTGAGGCAGACGCACTAACCCCTCTGCCACCGTGAAGCCTACACATAAATATATACATATAAAATGTATAAACAATACAATTAATTTAACAGTATGATTAATGTATACATTATACAACATATCAATTATACAATTAAATGGATATTACAATATATGTATATTTTATAATATAAGTTATTATAAAAACACCATACAATTAACTGAATAATATGATTAAAATATAATATGTGTTATTATTAAAACATAAATGACACACTTAAATGAATAATACCATAAATGTGTAATATTATCAGAAAAATAAAAAATGACACAATTACATTTATAGTATAATATTTGTGCAATATGTAATATACATTATCATAAAAATATTACACATATACACAATTAAATTAATATCATGGTAATTAGTTAATATGTATTAAATAAATTAAATTCAAATGATTAGTCAAGTTAAAACATACATTGTGTGTTATAACATATTCATTAGAAAAATACAAATGATACAATTACATTTTTGGTATGATATCTGTGCAATATATAATGTACATTATCATTCAAATACTATACATATTCACAATATATACAATTAAAATTATATTATGATATGTAATTAATATTTGATCAATTAATCCAAAAGATTAATAAAGTTAAAAAAAAAATATGACATTGTATTAATATGATAAATGTATAGTATATGTAATATCAGAAATGTATAGATCCATCCATCCATCCATCCATCATCTTCCGCTTATCCGAGGTCGGGTCGCGGGGGCAGCAGCCTAAGCAGGGAAGCCCAGACTTCCCTATCTCCAGCCACTTCGTCTAGCTCTTCCCGGGGGATCCCGAGGCGTTCCCAGGCCAGCCGGGAGACATAGTCTTTCCAACGTGTCCTGGGTCTTCCCCGTGGCCTCCTACCAGCTGGACGTGCCCTAAACACATCCCTAGGGAGGCGTTCGGGTGGCATCCTGACCAGATGCCCGAACCACCTCATCTGGCTCCTCTCGATGTGGAGGAGCAGCGGCTTTACGTTGAGCTCCTCCCGGATGGCAGAGCTTCTCACCCTATCTCTAAGGGAGAGCCCCGCCACCCGGCGGAGGAAACTCATTTCGGCCGCTTGTACCCGTGATCTTATCCTTTCGGTCATGACCCAAAGCTCATGACCATAGGTGAGGATGGGAACGTAGATCGACCGGTAAATTGAGAGCTTTGCCTTCCGGCTCAGCTCCTTCTTCACCACAACGGATCGATACAACGTCCGCATTACTGAAGACGCCGCACCGATCCGCCTGTCGATCTCACGATCCACTCTTCCCCCACTCGTGAACAAGACTCCTAGGTACTTGAACTCCTCCACTTGGGGCAGGGTCTCCTCCCCAACCCGGAGATGGCACTCCACCCTTTTCCGGGCGAGAACCATGGACTCGGACTTGGAGGTGCTGATTCTCATTCCGGTCGCTTCACACTCGGCTGCGAACCGATCCAGTGAGAGCTGAAGATCCCGGCCAGATGAAGCCATCAGGACTACATCATCTGCAAAAAGCAGAGACCTAATCCCGTGGCCACCAAACCGGAACCCCTCAACGCCTTGACTGCGCCTAGAAATTCTGTCCATAAAAGTTATGAACAGAATCGGTGACAAAGGACAGCCTTGGCGGAGTCCAACCTTCACTGGAAACGTGTCCGACTTACTGCCAGCAATGCGGACCAAGCTCTGACACTGATCATACAGGGAGCGGACTGCCACAATAAGACATTCCGATACCCCATACTCTCTGAGCACTCCCCACAGGACTTCCCGAGGGACACGGTCGAATGCCTTCTCCAAGTCCACAAAGCACATGTAGACTGGTTGGGCAAACTCCCATGCACCCTCAAGAACCCTGCCGAGAGTATAGAGCTGGTCCACAGTTCCACGACCAGGACGAAAACCACACTGTTCCTCCTGAATCCGAGGTTCGACTATCCGGCGAAGCCTCCTCTCCAGTACACCTGAATAAACCTTACCGGGAAGGCTGAGGAGTGTGATCCCACGATAGTTGGAACACACCCTCCGGTCCCCCTTCTTAAAGAGAGGAACCACCACCCCGGTCTGCCAATCCAGAGGTACCGCCCCCGATGTCCACGCGATGCTGCAGAGTCTTGTCAACCAAGACAGCCCCACAGCATCCAGAGCCTTAAGGAACTCCGGGCGGATCTCATCCACCCCCGGGGCCTTGCCGCCGAGGAGCTTTTTAACTACCTCAGAGACCTCAGCCCCAGAAATAGGAGAGTCCACTACAGATTCCCCAGGCACCGCTTCCTCAAAGAAAGACGTGTTGGTGGGATTGAGGAGGTCTTCGAAGTATTCCCTCCACCGATCCACAACATCCGCAGTCGAAGTCAGCAGAACACCATCCGCACCATACACGGTGTTGATAGTGCACTGCTTCCCCTTCCTGAGGCGCCGTATGGTGGTCCAGAATCGCTTCGAAGCCGTCCGGAAGTCGTTTTCCATGGCTTCCCCGAACTCTTCCCATGTCCGAGTTTTTGCCTCCGCGACCGCTAAAGCTGCACACCGCTTGGCCCGTCGGTACCCGTCCACTGCCTCCGGAGTCCTATGAGCCAAAAGAACCCGATAGGACTCCTTCTTCAGCTTGACGGCATCCCTCACTGCTGGTGTCCACCAACGGGTTCTGGGATTACCGCCACGACAGGCACCAACAACCTTGCGGCCACAGCTCCAATCAGCCGCCTCGACAATAGAGGTTCGGAACATGGTCCACTCGGACTCAATGTCCCGCACCTCCCTCGTGACATGTTCAAAGTTCTCCCGGAGGTGTGAATTGAAACTCTCTCTGACAGGAGACTCTGCCAGACGTTCCCAGCAGACCCTCACAATGCGCTTGGGCCTGCCAGGTCTGTCCGGCATCCTCCCCCACCATCGCAGCCAACTCACCACCAGGTGGTGATCGGTAGAAAGCTCCGCCCCTCTCTTCACCCGAGTGTCCAAAACATGAGGCCGCAAATCCGATGACACAACTACAAAGTCGATCATGGAACTGCGGCCTAGGGTGTCCTGGTGCCAAGTGCACATATGGACACCCTTATGTTTGAACATGGTGTTTGTTATCGACAAACTGTGACGAGCACAAAAGTCCAATAACAAAACACCACTCGGGTTTAGATCCGGGCGACCATTCTTCCCAATCACGCCTCTCCAGGTTTCACTGTCGTTGCCAACATGAGCGTTGAAGTCTCCCAGTAGGACAAGGGAATCACCCGGAGGAGCACTTTCCAGTACTCCCTCGAGTGTACCCAAAAAGGGTGGGTATTCTGAACTGCTGTTTGGTGCGTAAGCACAAACAACAGTCAGGACCCGTCCCCCCACCCGAAGGCGAAGGGAAGCTACCCTCTCGTCCACTGGGTTGAACTCAAACGTACAGGCTTTGAGCCGGGGGGCAACCAGAATTGCCACCCCAGCCCGTCGCCTCTCACTGCCGGCAACGCCAGAGTGGAAGAGGGTCCAGTCCCTCTCGAGAGAACTGGTTCCAGAGCCCTTGCTGTGCGTCGAGGTGAGTCCGACTATATCCAGCCGGAACTTCTCTACCTCGCGCACTAGCTCAGGCTCCTTCCCCCCCAGTGAGGTGACGTTCCACGTCCCAAGAGCTAGCTTCTGTAGCCGAGGATCGGACCGCCAAGTGCCCTGCCTTCGGCTGCCGCCCAGCTCACAATGCACCCGACCTCTATGGCCCCTCCTATGAGTGGTGAGCCCATTGGAGGGATGACCCACGTTGCCTCTTCGGGCTGTGCCCGGCCGGGCCCCATGGGAACAGGCCCGACCACCAGGCGCTCGCCATCGTGCCCCAACTCCGGGCCTGGCTCCAGAGCGGGGCCCCGGTGACCCACGTCCGGGCGAGGGAAATCTGGGTTCATTTCGTTGTAATTCCATAGAAGTCTTTGAGCTGCTCTTTGTCTGATCACTCACCTAGGACCTGTTTGTCTTGGGAGACCCTACCAGGGGGCATGAAAACCCCCAGACAACATAGCTCCTAGGATCATTGGGACACGCAAACTCCTCTACCACGGTAAGGTAGCAGCTCAGAGAGGAGATGTATAGATCATGAAACTAAATTAATAAAAATATAGAATATAGAAAAAATGACAGTCAAATAAAAGTTATAAAAATATATGTATTATATAACTAAATTGATAATGTGATACATAATGTACATTATAAAATATATAAAAATGCAACTAAATTAACAGTATGATAAATGTTCAATAAATAAAATATATTTTACAAAACATATATTATACAATTTAATGGATAATATTTATATATTATATAATATAAAGTATCATAAAAATACCATACAATAAATGAATGATATAAAATATGTTAATATAAAATTGTAAAGGAAACAATCAAATAAATATTATCGTAAATGTGTAATATTACTAGAAAAATATGAATGATACAATTACATTTATTGTACGATATTTGTGCAATATGTAACATACATTATCATTAAAATCAATAAATATATTCACAATATATACAATTAAATTCATATTATAATAATTATGTAATAAATTAAATAAATATACAAAAATATATAATATCATATAAAAATATATAATTTACACAAATAATTAGGTTGTTATATTTATTGAGTTTCTCTCCATTTTTACTTGATTTTAATGACTAAAAACTATAGAGTATTTACACCATGTCAGATTTTTTTCTTTGCTGGATGAACCATTTGATCACATTTCCAACATGAACACTTGACAAAATTGCGGCACAGTACCTTGGTCCGGGTCCAGACCAAAAAAGGAGTTCTTGCGCCCAAAGCGAATGCTGAAGGTCCTGCCGGCCGAGGTAGCACTTTTGGGGTAGGAGACCTGCATGAGGTTGACGTGACAGTTGGTGGGCACAAAGTCCATGCAGCCCAGCGGGTGAGGTGGCACGCCGGCCTGCCTGAAGGTGGGCCAGGCCATGTTCCGCAGCTCCAGGGAGAACTGGACATAAAGCACGGTGAATGCTTTCGCCGGGGGGCACCATCTTGCTTTGGGAGGTACCTGCTGGTAGCTGCTAATCCGCCGTCGGATGCTGTCCAGCTTGGTGTCGCAGATGTGTCGGAACTCGTACTGGGGCATGGTGACCACCTTGTGGCTCTGGGAGATGAGCTGGCTGCAGTTGCTGACAAAGAGCTGGTCGTCTCCGCAAAAGGCCTCCAGAATCTGCCGACAGGGAGGAACTGTAGGAGGCGCTGTTTCCCACCTGCTGACGGACACCACGAGGCGCTACCTTGGCGGCCAGGCCGAAGCAGCCTTTGGGCTCCACCATCTTCTCCAGGACATGACTCTTGATCCCCGCGGTGCTGACGTACTCGTAGAGGACGCCGTGCTCCAGGTGGACGTTGTCCACGGTCAAGTTGACCAGCGGCGTGTCGTCGGAGAGCGACAGGCTTCTTAGTCTGTAATCTGTCCACAAAGACATGACCTCAAATATATTTATGTTGATTATTATTTATTATTATTATTATTATTACATCTATATTTTATTATTATCATCGTTGTTATATATTTACTTTGAATTGCCTTCATTATTTTATCTATTGTTATTTTCAATGCTTGTAATTGTAATTTTTTATGTGGAGCACTCTGAAAACAGTTTGTTAATAGAACTATATTTATTTTCAGTCATATATATATATATATATATATATATATATATATATATATATATATATATATATATATTATATATACATACATATATATATATATATACATATACAGTATGTGTGCGCGTGTGTGTGTATATACACACATAGTATTTATATACGTATATTTGTATTAGTATATATTATTTAAATATTTATAATTTTATTATTATACATAATTATTACTATTATGTTACTATTAGTAGCTGTGGAGTACTGTCAAACTCGTTTGCACTTGCACTTGCATGGCTTAATCTTTGAGACAACCATACCATACGCCACCCGCGACCCCAAAGGGAATAAGCGGTAGAAAATGGATGGATGGATGTTACTATTAGTATTGTATCATTTTTTTCTATCATTATCATTATTATTTTGTATTATGACACTATATATACATATAAATACAGTGTACAGTATACAATTATACTGTATTATACATTTTATTTTATTATTATAATTACTATTATTTATTTTTCATTCATGTTAATATTTTATATGTTGTTATTTTAAATGCATGTAATTGATATACTTTATTTTATTTTTTATGTGAAGCAATCTGGAAACTGTTAATAGGGCTATATTTATTTATATTTTTATGATCATATTATAAGCATATATATGTGTATGCACATGTCTCTCTCATATATATATATAATTTTAGATTTTATTTTGTATTATTATATAATATACATATATGATTATTTTTGTATTATTTTTCTATCATTATCATTTTTTAATAAATTTTTGTATTTTATCTATGATTATTTCAAACAATATGTTGTATGTATGTATATATAACATATATATGTATGTATACAACATTTATATATTTATTATTTTATTATAAATGGTATTGTATTATTGTTATTTATATCTAATTCATGTTATTATTCTGTTTATTGTTACTTTAAATGCTTGTAGTTTATATAGTTTATATCGTTTTTTAATGTGCAGCACTCTGGAAACAGTTTGTCAATAGTGCTATATAAACAAGGTGGATTTGGATTTAGATTTTAAAATAATTTTTCCTCCATATTTCCTAACTTCCCAGTTCCTTGAATGCAGCATTGCCACAATACGTGCTCATCAAATGTAGGATTTTTCAAAACTGTCTGGTCTACCCGTCGCACAATGGCAATATGATGCTGTTTGTACGTAGTACGGCTGTGGCTGTAGGCAACCCCCTGATGTAGATGATTTATTTTTAACGTCACAAAATGGCAGCAGCTTCCTCTGAAGTATCATAAGTGATCATTGGGTGCATACTGCAATCCTTCTCACCAGTCCGATTGGTGCCGTTCTCCTCCTCGTGGTCGGAGTTGTACTTCCTGAACGCGTCCTCCTCCTCCTCGGACGTGGTCCGCTTGTGCCGCAGCTCTTCCACATCTTCGAAGGTGCGGTAAACCCACTGACACTGTAGCCAAACACAAATATGTGCAAATATTTACTAATTTCATCACTCCTGACGAAGAACGGTCCACTGCAGTAGCAGGCTGCGGCCAGCAGAGGGTGCAGTGAATTAGGAAACAGGAGTTCAAGTAGGAAAAAAACATATTTATTTGATTTATTTCATATTGCATGCAGGACTGACATTTTAGCTCCAGTTGGTTCGTGTGTTAAAATAAATATTGACAATGTGTTTTAGTTTGGCACTCCAGGTTGCCATGGTTTTGATTTTAAAAGCTTTGATGGAGGAAAACAGGACCATGAGATTATAGAATAAAATATACGATACGATATAATGTCAAATGGTTTTGTTTTCAATAACAAAAACATCTTTTAAAAAGTGATATAATTAGTATTATTGAATATTTATTCATTTTTATTTCAGTTTTAGTTTTTTTTAATTTTGTTGTATTGAATTATTATTATTGGTTGTTTTGATCTATTTGTATTTTATTTCTTGTATCTATTTTATTATTATTTGTATTTACATCAAAATAACTACTACATGTATTTTGATTTATCTTATTATATGTATTAACAAATGTGTTATGTTTAATTTTGTGTTATCAATATTTTAAATTTGTATTTCGCATTATTTCAATTAAAATTTCCCTCAAAACACAAATTCAGCAGAAATAAGCGTAAAAAAATATGACAATTCCACATTTTACTTAAATAGAAATATGCTAATGGAATTACAACGAAATGAACCCAGATTTCCCTCGCCCGGACGTGGGTCACCGGGGCCCCGCTCTGGAGCCAGGCCCGGAGTTGGGGCACGATGGCGAGCGCCTGGTGGTCGGGCCTGTTCCCATGGGGCCCGGCCGGGCACAGCCCGAAGAGGCAACGTGGGTCATCCCTCCAATGGGCTCACCACTCATAGGAGGGGCCATAGAGGTCGGGTGCATTGTGAGCTGGGCGGCAGCCGAAGGCAGGGCACTTGGCGGTCCGATCCTCGGCTACAGAAGCTGGCTCTTGGGACGTGGAACGTCACCTCACTGGGGGGGAAGGAGCCTGAGCTAGTGCGCGAGGTAGAGAAGTTCCGGCTGGATATAGTCGGACTCACCTCGACGCACAGCAAGGGCTCTGGAACCAGTTCTCTCGAGAGGGACTGGACCCTCTTCCACTCTGGCGTTGCCGGCAGTGAGAGGCGACGGGCTGGGGTGGCAATTCTGGTTGCCCCCCGGCTCAAAGCCTGTACGTTTGAGTTCAACCCAGTGGACGAGAGGGTAGCTTCCCTTCGCCTTCGGGTGGGGGGACGGATCCTGACTGTTGTTTGTGCTTACGCACCAAACAGCAGTTCAGAATACCCACCCTTTTTGGGTACACTCGAGGGAGTACTGGAAAGTGCTCCTCCGGGTGATTCCCTTGTCCTACTGGGAGACTTCAACGCTCATGTTGGCAACGACAGTGAAACCTGGAGAGGCGTGATTGGGAAGAATGGTCGCCCGGATCTAAACCCGAGTGGTGTTTTGTTATTAGACTTTTGTGCTCGTCACAGTTTGTCGATAACAAACACCATGTTCAAACATAAGGGTGTCCATATGTGCACTTGGCACCAGGACACCCTAGGCCGCAGCTCCATGATCGACTTTGTAGTTGTGTCATCGGATTTGCGGCCTTATGTTTTGGACACTCGGGTGAAGAGAGGGGCGGAGCTTTCTACCGATCACCACCTGGTGGTGAGTTGGCTGCGATGGTGGGGGAGGATGCCGGACAGACCTGGCAGGCCCAAGCGCATTGTGAGGGTCTGCTGGGAACGTCTGGCAGAGTCTCCTGTCAGAGAGAGTTTCAATTCACACCTCCGGGAGAACTTTGAACATGTCACGAGGGAGGTGCGGGACATTGAGTCCGAGTGGACCATGTTCCGAACCTCTATTGTCGAGGCGGCTGATTGGAGCTGTGGCCGCAAGGTTGTTGGTGCCTGTCGTGGCGGTAATCCCAGAACTCGTTGGTGGACACCAGCAGTGAGGGATGCCGTCAAGCTGAAGAAGGAGTCCTATCGGGTTCTTTTGGCTCATAGGACTCCGGAGGCAGTGGACGGGTACCGACGGGCCAAGCGGTGTGCAGCTTTAGCGGTCGCGGAGGCAAAAACTCGGACATGGGAAGAGTTCGGGGAAGCCATGGAAAACGACTTCCGGACGGCTTCGAAGCGATTCTGGACCACCATACGGCGCCTCAGGAAGGGGAAGCAGTGCACTATCAACACCGTGTATGGTGCGGATGGTGTTCTGCTGACTTCGACTGCGGATGTTGTGGATCGGTGGAGGGAATACTTCGAAGACCTCCTCAATCCCACCAACACGTCTTTCTTTGAGGAAGCGGTGCCTGGGGAATCTGTAGTGGACTCTCCTATTTCTGGGGCTGAGGTCGCTGAGGTAGTTAAAAAGCTCCTCGGCGGCAAGGCCCCGGGGGTGGATGAGATCCGCCCGGAGTTCCTTAAGGCTCTGGATGCTGTGGGGCTGTCTTGGTTGACAAGACTCTGCAGCATCGCGTGGACATCGGGGGCGGTACCTCTGGATTGGCAGACCGGGGTGGTGGTCCCTCTCTTTAAGAAGGGGGACCGGAGGGTGTGTTCCAACTATCGTGGGATCACACTCCTCAGCCTTCCCGGTAAGGTTTATTCAGGTGTACTGGAGAGGAGGCTTCGCCGGATAGTCGAACCTCGGATTCAGGAGGAACAGTGTGGTTTTCGTCCTGGTCGTGGAACTGTGGACCAGCTCTATACTCTCGGCAGGGTTCTTGAGGGTGCATGGGAGTTTGCCCAACCAGTCTACATGTGCTTTGTGGACTTGGAGAAGGCATTCGACCGTGTCCCTCGGGAAGTCCTGTGGGGAGTGCTCAGAGAGTATGGGGTATCGGAATGTCTTATTGTGGCAGTCCGCTCCCTGTATGATCAGTGTCAGAGCTTGGTCCGCATTGCTGGCAGTAAGTCGGACACGTTTCCAGTGAAGGTTGGACTCCGCCAAGGCTGTCCTTTGTCACCGATTCTGTTCATAACTTTTATGGACAGAATTTCTAGGCGCAGTCAAGGCGTTGAGGGGTTCCGGTTTGGTGGCCACGGGATTAGGTCTCTGCTTTTTGCAGATGATGTAGTCCTGATGGCTTCATCTGGCCGGGATCTTCAGCTCTCACTGGATCGGTTCGCAGCCGAGTGTGAAGCGACTGGAATGAGAATCAGCACCTCCAAGTCCGAGTCCATGGTTCTCGCCCGGAAAAGGGTGGAGTGCCATCTCCGGGTTGGGGAGGAGACCCTGCCCCAAGTGGAGGAGTTCAAGTACCTAGGAGTCTTGTTCACGAGTGGGGGAAGAGTGGATCGTGAGATCGACAGGCGGATCGGTGCGGCGTCTTCAGTAATGCGGACGTTGTATCGATCCGTTGTGGTGAAGAAGGAGCTGAGCCGGAAGGCAAAGCTCTCAATTTACCGGTCGATCTACGTTCCCATCCTCACCTATGGTCATGAGCTTTGGGTCATGACCGAAAGGATAAGATCACGGGTACAAGCGGCCGAAATGAGTTTCCTCCGCCGTGTGGCGGGGCTCTCCCTTAGAGATAGGGTGAGAAGCTCTGCCATCCGGGAGGAGCTCAACGTAAAGCCGCTGCTCCTCCACATCGAGAGGAGCCAGATGAGGTGGTTCGGGCATCTGGTCAGGATGCCACCCGAACGCCTCCCTAGGGATGTGTTTAGGGCACGTCCAGCTGGTAGGAGGCCACGGGGAAGACCCAGGAACCGTTGGAAAGACTATGTCTCCCGGCTGGCCTGGGAACGCCTCGGGATCCCCCGGGAAGAGCTAGACGAAGTGGCTGGAGATAGGGAAGTCTGGGCTTCCCTGCTTAGGCTGCTGCCCCCGCGACCCGACCTCGGATAAGCGGAAGATGATGGATGGATGGATGGATGGAAGAAATATGCTACGTGGGCTGAAAAATAACTCCATTACTTTGGGGTGCAAATCTGAATAAAGCTGCAAAATATGATATATATTTTTTAACTTGACTCTGACCTCAATGGACACGCCCATACTCATGATGGACACGCCCACACTCATGATCTATGATGTCACGATCTGTCTTTTTAGGTGAAACTGCTTTTATTGTTGTTCCTTGATGGGGGTCTGCTCTTTTTATATCTTTGTGTCTTGTACGTACATACATCCATCCATCCATCCATTTTCTACCGCTTATTCCCTTTCGGGGTCGCGGGGGGCGCTGGCGCCTATCTCAGCTACAATCGGGCGGAAGGCAGGGTACACCCTTGACAAGTCGCCACCACATCGCAGGGCCAACACAGATAGACAGACAACATTCACACTCACATTCACACACTAGGGCCAATTTAGTGTTGCCAATCAACCTATCCCCAGGTGCATGTCTTTGGAAGTGGGAGGAAGCCGGAGTACCCGGAGGGAACCCACGCATTCACGGGGAGAACATGCAAACTCCACACAGAAAGATCCCGAGCCTGGATTTGAACCCAGGACTGCAGGAACTTCGTATTGTGAGGCAGACGCACTAACCCCTCTGCCACCGTGAAGCCCACGTACATACATACATATATGTATATATATATATATATATATATATATATGTATGTATATATATATATATATATAAATATATATATACATATATATATATACATATATATACATATATATATATATATGTATATATATATATATATATATATATGTATATATATATATATATATATATATATATATATATATATATATATATATATATATATAATTAGAAAATACAAAACCCGTTTCCATATGAGTTGGGAAATTGTGTTCGATGTAAATATAAACGGAATACAATGATTTGCAAATCCTTTTCAACCCATATTCAATTGAATGCACTACAAAGACAAGATATTTGATCTTCAAACTAAAAACTTTAATTTTTTTTGCAAATAATAATTATATTCGAATTTCAAGGCTGCAACACGTGCCAAAGTAGTTGGGAAAGGGCATGTTCACCACCTTTTCTTTTAACAACACTCAATAAACTAAAGAAAATAATTGTTGAAGCTTTGAAAGTGGAATTATTTCCCATTCCTGTTTTATGTAGAGCTTCAGTCGTTCAACAGTCCGGGGTCTCCGCTGTCGTATTTTAAGCTTCATACTGCGTCACACATTTTTGATGGGAGACAGGTCTGGACTGCAGGCGGGCCAGGAAAGTAACCGCACTCTTTTTTTTACGAAGCCACGCAGTTGTAACACGTGCTGAATGTGGCTTGGCATTGTCTTGCTGAAATAAGCAGGGGCTTCCATGAAAAAGACGGCGCTTAGATGGCAGCATATGTTGTTCCAAAACCTGTATGTACCTTTCAGCATTAATGGTGCCTTCACAGATGTGTAAGTTACCCATGCCTTGGGCACTAATGCACCCCCATACCATCACAGATGCTGGCTTTTGTCGATAACAGTCTGGATGGTTCGCTTCCCCTTTGATCCGGAAGAAACAATGTCGAATATTTCCAAAAACAATTTGAAATCTGGACTCGTCAGACCACAGAACACTTTTCCACTTTGCATCAGTCCATCTTAGATGATCTCAGGCCCAGAGAAGCCGGCGGCGTTTGTTGATGTTTTTGATAAATGGCTTTCGCTTTGCATAGTAAAGCTTTAACTTGCACTTACAGATGTAGCGACAAACTGCATTTAGTGAAAGTGGTTTTCTGAAGTGTTGCTGAGCCCATGTGGTGATATCCTTTAGAGATTGATGTCGGTTTTTGATACAGTGCCGTCTGAGGGATCGAAGGTCACAGTCATTCAATGTTGGTTTCCGGCCATGCCGCTTACGTGGAGTGATTTCTCCAGATTCTCTGAACCTTTTGATGATATCATGGACCATAGATGTTGAAATCCCTAAATTTCTTGCAATTGCACTTTGAGAAACATTGTTCTTAAACTGTTTGACTATTTGCTCACACAGTTGTGGACAAAGGGGTGTACCTCGCCCCATCCTTTCTTGTGAAAGACTGAGCATTTTTTGGGAAGCTGTTTTTATACCCGAAAATGGCACCCACCTGTTCCCAATTAGCCTGCACACCTGTGGGATGTTCCAAATAAGTGTTTGATGAGCATTCCTCAACTTTATCAGTATTTATTGCTACCTTTCCCAACTTCTTTGTCACGTGTTGCAGGCATCAAATTCTAAAGTTAATGATTATTTGCAGTTTGAACATCAAATATCTTGTCTTTGTAGTGCATTCAATTGAATATGGGTTGAAAAGGATTTGCAAATCATTGTATTTTGTTTATATTTACATCTAACACAATTTCCCAACTCATATGGAAACGGGGTTTGTACAAAAAATATATATTTATAAAATACACACACACACACACACACACACACACATAAATATATATATATATATATATATATATATATATATATATACATATATATATATATATATATGTAGTATATGTATATATATTATGGCTGCGAATCTTTGGGTGTCCGACGATTCGATTCAAAATCTTTTTTTTTTTCAATTCAACACGATTCTCGATTCAAAAACGATTTTTTTCCCAATTTAAAAGGATTCTCTATTCATTCACTACATAAGATTTCAGCAGCATCTACCCCAGTCTGCTGACATGCAAGCAGAGTAGTAGATTTTTGTAAAAAGCTTTTATAATTGTAAAGGACATTTTTTTATCAACTGATTGCAATAATGTAAATTTGTTTTAACTCTTAAACGAACCAAAAATATGACTTATTTTATCTTTGTGAAAACATTGGAAACAGTGTGTTGTCAAGCTTATGAGATGCAATGCAAATGTAAGCCACTGTGACACTATTGTTCTTTATTTTTATTTTTATTATAAAAGTCTAATGATAATGTCAATGAGGGATTTTTCATCACTGTTATGCTGAAAATATAACTAATATTGATACTGTTGTTGATAATATTTATTTTTGTTTCACTACTTTTGGTTTGTGCTGCGTCGTGTTCGTGTCTTCTCTCAATTGCTCTGTTTATTGCAGTTCTGAGTGTTGCTGGGTCAGGTTTGGTTTTGGAATTGGATTGCATGGTTATGGTATTGCTGTGTATTGTTTTGTTGGATTGATAAAAAAAAAAAATCGATTTAAAAAAAAAAAAGAGAATCGATTCTGAATCGCACAACGTGAGAAACGCAATTCATATTCGAATAATTTTTTTCCCACACCCCTAATATATATACACACACACATATACATATATACATATATATATATGTATATATATATATGTATACATACACATATATATATATAAATATATATATACACACATATGTATATATATATATATATATATATATATATATAAAATCATTTAGTTTGTGTGTGTGTGTATGTGTGTGTGTGTGTGTTCTCACCACTTGAGGATGGCGGAGGTGTGTGTGTTGCGCACTAAAGTGTTCCAGGACGTCTTGGTGGTCGCCGCCATTGACATTGTTGCCGTTGACCTTCAGGATGACCTGGCCGGGCTGAAGCCCCGCCCCCGCCGCCTCCAAGCCTGTGTGCGTGCCAACAGGAGAGGTCAAAGGTCAGATGGGGAGGCCCCTTAAGTCACACAATAACTCGACCACACAGGGCCCTGGAGTGGACACCCCACAGGGACACTAGTTTTTCATTATAGAATACCAATCGTTATTATTATTATTATTATTATTATACATTCAACTATATAATTAATATGTATATAGTTATCATCATCATCATCATCATCATCATTTAAACAAAACCGATAAGCAAGAATTATCATTGTAATAATATTAATTATTGAAATGAAAACCATTGTTGAATTTTAATTTTAGGTCCTACATTTAAAAAGTAAAAAGAAACATAAGGAAAAACGAATCACATTTTCCAAGGATAGTTTATCCTAAAAATATAATATAAGTCGGATATTTTCCCCACAAGAAAAGAGATTGAATATTAACAATTTAAAATACACATATATAATGTATATAAATATTCATTTGATTTTTTTTTTAAGTGTGTATTTTGGAGAAAAGGGAACATATTTTGACGGAGGGAAAAAGTACTTTTAAAATGTTTTTTTATCAAAATATATATAAAAAAACATTTATATATATATATGTATATACAGTATATACATACAAACCTATATAAATATATATACATACACATATATACACATTAACAGTTATATACATACATATATGTATATATGTATGTATATATATAATTTGGGTTGAATATTTTTTGAGTAAAAATAATAAAATATACTACATACTATAGCAATAAAGTAGAATTTATATAGACACAATACAATACATATATGTATAAATACAACACATTACATATATGTATATATAACACACATATGTATATACTTTTGAAGTAAAAAATAACTAAATACATTTATGAGTAAAAAAAATATTTAAAAAATTACAATATGGAACGGGGCATACATCTTCTAGACAAAAAGTTGGGGATAATAATTACAAATTCCATTTTGGAGCTGATTTTTTTATTTTTTATTAATAAATTATACAAAAAGTCCCTTTTTGCAGGCAAACAAAGTTAGATTTTTTCTTTTTTTTTATGTGTAAATTTGGTGTTTTTTTGAAAAACAGAACATTTTCTAGAAAATGTATGTAGCCAAATCATGCAAAAAGAAGCATGCACATGTTTTTATCAAAATGAAAAAGGTTGAACTTGGTTCTCCATGAAAATGGCAAATATTTTTGAGAGGGAAAAACATGTAAATACAGTCACATTGGCATTATTATTATCATTCTCATTATTTATGGGTACAAAGCGCAGAGGTACAAACAAGCTTTAGAATTCTCTTCTTTGTTTGTTCATTATGAGCATTGAGCTGTTTTATGTTGGGTTTCATGAAAGAAAAAAACTAATTGTTGTTTTGCACTTGTGATCAAAGTTGTAATGTGCAGGAAATTACATCAATACAACAGTTTGGGGGTTTTGAACTTTGACCCTTGTACAGGCGGTCATAAAAAAACCCATAAAAGCTTGTTAGGAGTAGAAAAAGTAACAGGTGGCCACAGGCTAATGTTACCTCATCTCTGCCTTGCAGGCACAATTTTTTGGACACTAAAAACTATTTCAAAGCACAAAGCCACTCTGATGTTGTCGCCCCAAGGACACACTCGCTGAAATAGGAGTACAAATATGTAAACCTAACGATCAGATCATTAAAAATCATTGAATTGAGGAAATGTACATTTATCTACTCTGCAACAAGCCTACAGTATATAAACATTTTTTTTTTTTTTTTTTTTTTTTTTTGTTTAAAAATGGCGGCGCGCATGGACGCGACGTTTCAGGCTCTCCCCTTAGGTGCATTGTTTTTCTTGTTTTTATATAGTTTATTACTAGCCCAGTCAGCAACTTGCTGGGCAAAGGTTATGTACAGCCGAAACGATTTGTTGGAGATTGGATTGCGGTCTGAGCAGACTATTTCGGTGGATTTTACAAGCCGACACAACATCCCAGAGGAGTTAGCACGTAGCCCTGGAGCTCCATGGCTACTGTGCCCGGCGAGGAGGAGGCGGAGGCGAAGACGCCGTGGCCGAAGGGGCGGCGTGTTAGCCAGACTAAAAATGAACCCAAACAGACCACCGATACCAAGTCTATTTCTGGCTAATGCGAGGTCGCTCGCTCCTCATGGTGAAGAGGACAAGATGGACGAGGTGAGGCTCCGTGTAGCACAAAACACTGTGATGGACAGCTGCGCCCTATTGTTTACGGAAACCTGGCTAACGTCCTCAATACCCGACGCTAGCATGGAGCTAACCGGTCACACAGCACACAGACAGGACAGAAACGCAGTGTCTTCCGGCAAGCGGCGTGGGGGTGGACTGCTAACCTACCTAAACAACAAGTGGACTTCTGATTCAAAGGTAGTTAACAGCCACTGTTCCCAAGATCTGGAATATTTTACAGTTAAATGCCGACCCTTCCATCTAGCCAGGGAGCACTCTGCTGTCCTGATCACAAACGTGTATATAGCTCCCGATGCTAACGCTAGCACGGCGCTAGCTCTGTTGCACGATACAATCAGTGCACAACAGAACAAATATCCCGACGGCATCCACATCATAGCGGGGGACTTTAATCATGTCGACCTGAAAAAAGTGCTCCCCAAACTTCACCAGCATGTGAAGTGTGCTACGAGGGGAGCTAACACACTGGACAAAGTCTATTCCAACATAAAAAAAGGATATAGAGCCAAACAACTTCCCCAATTAGGCAAGTCTGACCACATATCCCTGCTCCTTTTGCCAGCTTACACACCAATAAGAAAAAGTGCTCCTATCACAACCAAAACGGTCAAAACATGGCCGGAGGGAGCCATGGAACAGCTGCAGGACTGCTTTGATACAACAGACTGGTCAGTTTTTGAAAACCCAGACTTGGAGCAGTACACAGAAGCAGTCCTGGGGTACATCAAACACTGCATAGACACTGTCACAGTGGACAAGCGCATCCGAGTCTACCCCAACAGGAAGCCCTGGATGACAAAAACAGTCCAGGGCCTACTCAAAGAGAGAGACAGTGCCTTCAAAGCGCAGGACCTGGCACTCTACAGTGCTGCCAGAGCCAATCTGAAGAGAGGCATCAGAGAGGCAAAAGCTGAACATAGGAGGAAAATGGAAGCCCACCTGCAGAGCAACAACACCAAGGAGGTATGGAAAGGAATAAAAGACATGACCAACTTCAGACCCAGTAACCCTTCGGCTGACGGCGACGCCTCTCGAGCGGGGGAGTTAAACAGCTTCTTCGCCCGATTTGAGAGAAAAACACCTGCAGCCGTCACAACACCCCCACCCAACACCCACAGCAGCTGCACCCTTATACTGGAGGAGCATGAGGTGAGACGCACGCTGAAGGCAGTGAACCCGAGGAAGGCTACGGGCCCAGATGGAGTCCCGGGACAGGTACTAAGAGACTGTGCAGACCAGCTGGCCGGAGTATTTACGAAGATCTTCACCCGGTCCCTCTCCCAGGCCGTCATCCCATCATGCCTGAAGACTTCCACAATAATCCCGGTGCCGAAGAAGAACTCTGTCAGATGTCTGAATGACTACCGTCCAGTTGCACTTACACCTATAGCTATGAAGTGCTTCGAGAAGCTGGTACGGACCCATATCACCTCAGTCCTCCCTCCCGAGCTCGACCCACACCAGTTTGCCTACAGAGCCAACAGGTCCACAGAGGACGCCATCGCCACAGCCCTACACTCCTCCCTGGGTCACCTGGAGACGGGGGGAAGCTACGTGCGGCTGCTTTTTGTGGATTATAGCTCGGCATTTAACACCATTATTCCTGATAGACTGGTGTCCAAACTGTCAGACCTGGGTCTCTCGAACTCCATCTGCATGTGGATTAAGGACTTCTTATCCAACCGCCCCCAGAGGGTGCAGTTGGGTCGCCACATGTCATCAAGCCTGCACCTCAGTACCGGCTCTCCACAAGGCTGCGTGCTGAGCCCCCTTCTCTACTCCATCTACACATACGACTGCACACCTGCCCACTCCAGCAACTCCATCATCAAATTTGCGGATGACACCACCGTAGTGGGGCTCATCTCGGAGGGAGACGAGGCTGCATATCGGGATGAGGTGGAGAAGCTGTCGGATTGGTGCAAAGTCAACAACCTGGCCCTGAACACCTCCAAGACCAAGGAGCTGGTCATAGACTTCAGGAGGAAAAAAACGGACATCCTGCCCCTGATCATCAGTGGTGACTGTGTGGAGAGGGTCTCCGACTTCCGCTCCCTGGGAGTCCACCTGGCCAACGACCTATCCTGGAGCACCAACACCACGGCTACCATCAAGAAGGCACACCAGAGACTGCACTTCCTGAGAATACTCAGGAACAACCACCTCTCACAGGAACTGCTGGTGTCCTTCTACCGGTGCTCCATTGAGAGCATCCTGACCTACTGCATCTGCGTGTGGTTCAGCAGCTGCACGGCCGCAGAGAGAACGGCGCTCCAGAGAGTCATAAAGACCGCCCAGAAGTTAATCGGATGCCCCCTCCCCTCCCTGGCTGACCTGTACAGTTCCCGCTGTCTCAGGAAAGCACAGAGCATCCTGAAAGACCCATTCCACCCCGGGCACAGCCACCTGGAACTGCTACCCTCAGGCAGACGCTACAGGGTGCTAAAAGCGAGCACCAATAGACTAAAAAATAGCTTTTACCCAAGAGCCATAGTAGCACTAAACAGGCACTGAGTGTCCATGTGTCCATCATGTCCTCATGTGTAATGTTTAAATGTTTTTCTATTTTTTTTTGGACTACAATGTGAAATAATGTTTTATGTATGTGTGTATATGTATTCATATGCATGCAGATATGCATCTGTGTGGATACATATACATATACATAGAGTCATCTCTATCTTTTTTTTTTTTTTAATTTATTTTTTATTTATTTATTTATTTATTTATTTATTTTTTTAATTTATACTACCATGTTGTATATGCACCTTAGGAGGAGCTGCTCCAATTTCGTTGTTCTTTGAACCTGTTCATTGCAATAATGACAATAAAACTCTATTCTATTCTATTCTATTTATCTGCATATTATAGACACTGTTTTTATTTAGTCAGCATGCTAAGAAAAAAAACAACTATTTGTATGTATTTAGTAGTGGAAAAGATAAAAAAATATTTCCTTTTTTTTCCCCAGAATTGACTGGTATTGTTTTTGGAAAAAACAAAAAACAAAAAAACAAACAAACAAACAAACGGAAAAAAAAAAATATATATATATATATATATATATATATATTTTTTTATTTTTATTTTTTTTAAGTGTACCTTCTTAAGAAAAACAAAAAAAATTGGGGGAATTAATAACTATCAAGAAAAAAAAACGTGTTAAATCACACTTTTAAAAAATGTATATATTTGTAAGACAAATGTTCTTATTTAAGAGAAAATGGTGGAATTTTCAGAATTCCCAAAATATTCTGATAAAAACGATCTCATAAATCTTTGAGGAAAAAAACATTTTTGAGAAAAGATTTAATAAAAATTTAAATAAAAACTCAATTTTTGAGAATTCCTTTTAAGTCATGCACTGTAAAAAAAAGAAAAAAAAAGAACTACAATTAAAAAAAAAAAAAAAATGGCAGTTCAGTTGCCAGATTTTTCCACTGAAAATAACAGTGGTACACTTTTTTTTATTTAATGCAATGTGATATATATATATATATATATGTATATATATATATATATATATATATATATACATATATATATATATGTATATATATATATATATATATATATATATATATATATATATATGTATATATATATATATATATTTGTTTTTTTTCCCAAGATGGCGCTGCTGTAGTGGCTGCTGTAGGCAGGAGCTCTGTGCTCTTGTGTCATCCTTATGTGTTTCCCTCTTGTTTTCATGTGGTATTATATTTTTTTGCATTTTGGTCCAGGACAATTTGGGACTGTGTGACAAGGGGTGGCACTTTCGTGACCTCTGTGGTGCTTTTTATGTGGACTTCTGGATCTGCCTCCCGGGAGCCTTTTGGCCATGGAGACCAGCTGCAGGGTCTCTGCTCCACCAGAGTCTGTTTGGATGTACTGGAGGAGATGCGGATGAGGGGACAGGACTGTGGAGCTAGCACTGAGCTACTGGGACGGAGAGGCTTCGCGGTGTCTTGGCCGGGTGAGCAGGTGTCGGACACCTCAGTCACCTTGGACGTATCCTCGCTCATCCATGCGGACTGGACACTGGCCGAGAGTGGAGTCGGCTGTCTTGGTTGCCTTGTTGGGTCTGCTTCTGTCTCTGGCCATGCTCCCTCCTCCCCAGCGGACGATGGCGTGGAACACCGCAGAGGCCACCACAGTGGATATGTTTATTTTACTTTTTATTCATAGCTGTATGTAGAAGTGTCTGGTTGTATCTGCTGCTTTAATGTCTTTAATGTCCTCTGTGTTCTTTGATGTTTGATGTTTCCCTCTTACACACATGGAAGAGGGATGTGTACTATGGCTATGAGTTGTTTTTTGTTTTTTTTCCCCCTTGGCCTCAGTCTGCACCCCCACTCCAGGGCCTAGGCTAAGACCGATTTTTTAATTTTATTTTAATCTTCTATTTTTTTTCTTCATCCTGCAACAAAACCTGCTGGGACGCGTCGCTCACCTTTTCTTACAGCGTAGACGTGAGGAGGGGCAGAGCCAGCGAGTCTGAAGGACAGCTCGTCTGGGTTGTCAGGGACCTTCACCATCCTGAGTGACAGACCCACGCTTAGACCACAGAACACTGTGTGTGTGTGTGTGTGTGTGTGTGTGTGTGTGTGTGTGTGTGTGTGTGTGTGTGTGTGTGTGTGTTGACCCACTCCTTGGCCTTGGTGGCTACCAGCAGACGCAGGGATCGTCGCATGCAGAAGGCCTGGTGGATCATGGCCTCCACCTCAGAAAAAGTTCTGAGGAACAACAAATCCTCGTTGATTGTGTGAATTTTCCTACCCGCCTGCAGACCTGCCATCTGCACACACACACATACACGCACACACGCAAGTACGCACACACACACACATTATTATTAGGATTAATATCAATAGGTCCAAGAGAGGTTTAGGTTAGTGCTTTTTAAAAGTCCAGTCTGGAGCGGGGGGCTCAGTGTGAGACCAGGAAAAAACCACAATAGTACATATGAATACAAAGCCTCAATTAGGATGCTAAAATGTTGCGTAGTCTAGCTTGATTAGGTTTTTTATTGCGAATTTTTTCTTTGTTTTTTATTTAGTTTTTGTACTAAAATATAACTTTTTAATTTTTTTTAAAATAATTTCCTTCGAACAAATTAGCGGAAAAAGTAACATTTCTTAAGAAAAAAAGAATAAAAGAAAAGATTATTCATGTTCCTAACTTTTTTCTTTGCTTTCATCACATACATATCACCTATAACATTGAGGCTTACTCAATTATTTATTCCCTAATGATGACTTCTTCCTATTAAAAAAAATTGGAAATATAAAGAAAAAAATAATAATATTGTATTTTTTAAAATAAAGGATTTTTAGGTAAAGTTATTTGCCTTAAAACAAAGTTTCATACCGCAAATTATTTTTTTTACATTTATACCTGAAAAAATATAAGCCTTTTTTGTATTACTTTAAACATTTTTCTTTAAACAAAGTTTTGAAAAAAGTTGTATTTCTTGAAAATAAATATAAGTTATTTTCACCAGTTTTTTTCTTGTTTTTATTATATGTATATAATTAACAAATCATTGATATTATTGCAACAATATTAAATATCAGGAGACATTTTAAAAGATTTGGTTTTTTATAACACTTTAAAAAAAAGTTAAATTTTGTGACATGTGAATATTACCTTATTTACTTTTTTGTCTTTAGTATTATGACTTTTTGTTGGATTTTTCAAAACATGATTTGCGTAACTACGACACACTGGAAGCTGTTTCAGGTCCCTACCCCTTATATTTCATATCAATATCGGAGCACCAATCCGAAATTAGTTAACATCTAAGACATTAACAAAAGGTAAAATATAAAGAAAGAATAATAAGGATTTTTAGGTAAAGTTATTTTCCTTAAAACAAAGTTTAATTCCGTAAATTATTTTTTACATTCATACCTAAAAAAATATATGCCTTTTTTGTATACTATTTAAACATTTTTCTTTACACAAAGTTTCTAAAAAACTTTGTATTTCTTGAAAATAAATATTTATTTTTACCATTTTTTTCCTTGTTTTATTATGTCAATATTAATACAAAATTGAGGCTTAGTCAATTATTAATTCCCTAAATATTTTTTTTCTCTAAAAAACATATTGAAAAAAATATGAAGAGACATTTTCAAGAAATGTTAAATAAAATGTCTTTAAAACAAAACAGGATTTTGAGAAAACATTAACTCATTTACTTGAAATATAAGAAATATGAATTTTTGACTTTTTGTTCAATATTTAAAAACATTATTTGTGTTATCTCTGCCAGAATCCACTACTATATACTAGAACCAACATTAAGATACAGTAGCATAATAGGCTTAAATAATCATTAAAAACAAGGCAGATGTTTGATCTAACAGGTACATTATATATGTTTGGCCATTGTAATGTTACTCACAGTTTGAACAGTAACATTGTATATGAATATTTAATTAAGTGATTGTTTGGCGTACCACTAGATGGAGCCTGCGTACCACTAGTGGTAAAACCACCCCTAAAGATTACTCTTGAAAAAAAAAAAATCTTATCTTAAATCTTAAATATGCTTTTTTTAATTTTAACTGCCATCAAAATATTTTAGTTTTTTGTATTTACAAAGAAAATTCCTAAAATAAAGTTTCATTCCGTGAAAATAAATATAAATGATTTTACTCACACTTGTTGTGTATTTCGTCAAACTTTTTTAAATGTCCATTTTCTTCAAAATATTTATTGTTTATTTTCCTCACTTTTAAATAGCTTTCATGACATAAATATGAATTCATTAATTTATCATTGTTTATTTCTTAAATAATAATTAATATTATCTAAAATATAAAGAAACATTTTAAACAACATTCTCTTTCTTGTAACATTTGAAAACAAAACAGAATTTTGTGATATGTGAGTTTTAACTTATTTATTGTTTTCGCTTGAGTAATATCACTTTTTGTTAAATATTTCAAAACATGATTTGTGTTGTCTCTGCCAGAATGTACTACAGAACCACATTAAGATACAGCAGTAAAGTAGGCTTAAATAATCATTAAAGGGGAACATTATCACCAGACCTATGTAAGCGTCAATATATACCTTGATGTTGCAGAAAAAAGACCATGTGTTTTTTTAACCGATTTCCGAACTGTCAAAGGGTGAATTTGGCGATTTAAACGCCTTTCAATTGTTCGCCTGTGGGAGCAATGACCTTTCACCCGTGACGTCACAACGGGAAGCAATCCGCCATTTTCTCAAACACATTACGCACACCAAGTCAAATCAGCTCTTTTATTTTCCGTTTTTTCGACTGTTTTCGGGTACCTTTGATAACATCATGCCTCGTAGGTGTGTTGTCCAAGGGTGTAACAACACGAACAGAAACGGATTCAAGTTGCAACAGTGGTCAAAAGATGCGAAAGTCCCTCGTTTGTTCTGCACACTTTACCGACGACAGCTATGCTACGACAAAGATGGCACAGAGATGGCAAGAATGTGTGGATATCCTGCGACACTCAAAGCAGATGCATTTCCAACGATAAAGTCAACGAAATCACAAAGGTGAGTTTTGTTGATGTTATTGACTTTTGTGGAGTGTGCTAATCAGACATATTGGGTCACGGCCTGACTGCAAGCTAATCGATGCTAGCATGCTATTTAGGCTAGCTCTATGTTCATATTGCATCATTATGCCTCATTTGTTGCTATATTTGCATCCAGCCTTTCCCTTCACCCACATTTAATGCCAAACAAACACATACCAATCGTTGGTTAGAAGGCGATCGCCGAATTCGTCCGCGCTTCCTCCCGTGCCACTGTCTGTCGTGATATGGCTCAAAAGCTTCTGTTTCTTCTTTAATTTCGTTTTCGGTACCTGCCTCCACACTCCAACCATCTATTTCAATACATGCGTAATCTGTTGAATCGCTTACGACGCTGAAATCCGAGTCTGAATCCGCGCTACTATGCTATACCTTTCTGTGCTATCCACCATGTTTTTTTCTGGTGGCTTCACGTAGTGACGTCACAGGACAATAGATGGGTGCATATAGCGATGGTGTAAATCAGGCACTTTGAAGCCGTTTTTCGGGATATTGCGTGATGGGTAAAATTTTGAGAAAAACTTGGAAAAATAAAATAAGCCACAGGGAACTGATTTTTATTGGTTTTAACCATTCGGAAATATTGATAATGTTCCCCTTTAAAAACCAAAAAATCCCAAATTATAATATGTTTTTTTTATTCCCATTAAAATATTTAACTTTTTTGTATTCAAAAAAAAAAAATTTTCTTAAATAAAGATTAATTCTATGAATATAAATACATATTTTTACATCAAAAATAAGACTTTTTTTTTTTTTTATACATTTTTCTTTAAACAAAGTCTCAAGAAATGTTTCATTTCTTCAAAAAATGTATTATTTATTTTCCTCACTTTTTATTGTTTTATAAATACTGATTATAAATTAATGATTGTTTATGTATAAACAAATCATCTATATTATTACAACCATTTTAAATATCAGGAGAAATTTTAAAGAATGTGTTTTTTTGTAACATTAAAACAAAGTTGAATTGTGTGACATCATGTGAATTTTAACTTATTTGCTTTTTTTTCTCTTTAGAAATATGACTTTTTGTTGGATTTTTCAAAACATGATTTGCATAACTGCGACACATTGGAAACCGTTTTAAGTACCTACCCATTATATTTCATATCAATATCGGTGCACCAATCTGATATTAGTTAACATCTAAGGCGATTACAAAAGGTAAACATGCTAGGCTAGTGGCTACTAGCAGCTACCCAACAGCTATGCACACAATAGCACACAAGCTAGACTTAGGTAATAAGCGCTGAACAATTTGGCGATATGAATCAAATAAATGTAGTTGCGTATTATTTACACATACAAAGCCTCCAACGTTTTGGACATTATCCAGTAAGAAACGTGTCCGCGTCATTCCATTGTCTGCATCGTGATCTAACTTTGTGAATGTGTGTGACCACGAGGTGTCGTTGCTCAGAGCGATGGCGGCTATTTGTGTTGTGTGTTTTTGTTTTTTTTTGTGAACAGGCATACGACCCTGCAAGTGGCGCCCCCTGGTGGAAGCCAGGGGGAAGACAGACGAGCAAGAACGCATTTGTCCAGAGTGGTTTCACGGTCGCCTTCTGTTGCGATTGAGTCGTCGTGTCGTCGTCTATTTTGGTGGAGGCTGTTGTTAGTGGGCGTGTCTAAGTTTCTCGGCAGCCAATCAAAACCAAGCTCCTCCGTGGGAGGGAGGGGGAGATGATGGACAGCAGCCGTCTGAATATTAGACAGCCATTATCCACAGGATCTAATGCAGGGGGATGACACATAGTATGTGTGTGTTCTTGTATTTATACCCTTCTTGAGACATCAACATGGAAAAGTAGCTTCCATATGAGGAGGTGTGAACAAGTTCGGACATAAATCACGGTCTCAATAACGTTGCATCTAATAGAGAATGTCTCATTTGCACTCCTGGTGGGGAAATCTATCAAAATGAGGGTGGTCCCAAAAAGGAGGGATTTCTTAAATTGACTGCGAGTCGCTTTTAAAAGTGCTCCCCTCTGGTCAATATAGGAAATAACAAGTGTGTGTAAAAGTTTGAAGTGCTCCCACTCTGGTCAAAACAATTTTGAAAACATGGAATGGAAAACATAAAAACAAAAAAATACAAATGTTTTTCTCACAATGTGTTGACTTCTTTCTTATAAAATTGGGAACAATGTCTCATATTCTTTCCGTTCCTGTAATTTTCTCGTAAAATTCTTACTTTTTTAATGTAAAATTACCTTTTTTTTGCAAAATGGCGACATTTGTCATATCAAATTGTGACCTTTATCACAATATTGACACTTTTTTTGTTGTTCTTGTAAAATAGTGACATTTTTTGAGTGAAATTGTCATAATTTTGCCAAGTAAAAATCCGATTATTATCCTAATATTGCCTAAATATTTAGGTTTTCTTATAAAATTGTGACTTTTGTCGAGTAAAACAAGTCTTTTTCTCACAACGTGTCGACTTATTTCTTATAAAATTGGGAAAACATTTTCATATTCTTTCTGTTCCTGTAATATTGCAATATTTTCTTGTAAAATAATTACTTATTTAATGAAAAATTATTAAATTTGTTTGCAAAATGGGGACATTTGTCGTATAAAATTCTGACATTTATCCCAATATTGACACTTTTTTTGTTGTTCTTGTAAAATAGTGACATTTTTTGAGTTAAATTGTCATAATTTTGCTAAGTAAAATTCAGATTAATACTAAAATATTGCCAACATATTTAGGTTTTCTTACTAAATTGTGACTTGTGTCGAGTAAGATTACAACTCTTTTCATAAAATCGCCCAAAATGTTAAGCTTTTTTTTGTAAAAAATTGCGACTGTTATTGAGTAAAATTCCAACTTTTATCATAATATTGCACGATTTTTCAGTTTTTCTTGTAAAATTTTGACTTGCGTTGAGTAAAATAAGACCTTTATTATTATACTGCCAACATTCTCAGTTTTTCTTGTGAAATTGTGACCTTTTTCTGGTAAAATTCTGACAAATTTTTAACAACAAGCTGTTTTGTATTTGCATAGGATGTATGTATTATTAATGTTGTAAATACACATTTACAATATCAATATCTATATATAGAAAGGGTGGTCCTAAAGAGCGAGCCATTAATCAGGGGTCTCTCGAAGGTAACAAATACAAGAATATGTGTGTGTGTTACCTCAGCGTGTGAGCCTCTGGTGACGGACTTGACCACAATGGCTTTGTTCTTCTCCTCGATGTCAAAGCCGTAGTCCTCCTCCTCAGGGTCAATCTGACGACAACGAAAGGGAAATGATTGCCCAAAAGTCACTTCATTAGGTACACCACTGGTGGCAATAATCACAGCTGCTTTGATTGACTGGATTGTTTTGGCTCATGCGAGAAAATAACAAGAGTTTGTATTTTATTACAAACATTATAATAATGTATTCACAATCCAGCAACTTTCTGTCATAATGTTGTTTTTTGATATATTCTGACATATTAGCTACTTGTCATATATATTTTAAGATACTACACAATTAACAATAATAGTAATGTATTATTTATAATAGTTTGCGATGTTATCTTCCTGCTGCGCGGCGCTGATAAGATGATTGGGAGCAAGATGGAATTCCTCAGACGTCCACTCGCAAAGAAAAGGTTTCCCACTCGGGGCGGAGAATCAGATAAGGCCTCCCACTCCCACAGTGAAAACATTTGTTGTGTCCAATATTACAATTATCACAACATAAATGGACTTATTATTGGAGATGTATTGTATTGTGAATTAATTCATTATAACACTATTAAAAATACATTTGATGCAATAATATATATAATTAATAACATGAATATATTTTATTTTTAGCATGAGTATTTTACTTTTATCTTTTGCCTTCTTGTAATTTTATGTAATTGAATCGCCTTTTGTACCAACTGTGCTCGGTTGAACAATCAGAATTGCGTGGCACTTTCAAGGGGGCGTGGCCACTTCACGTGTCAATACGGTACACAAATGGACAAAAGTATTGGGACAAATGCTCAGTTCGGGGCGTCCCGATACAACTCGTTCACTTCCGATGAGACACCGACGACCCAGGTTCATTGCGCAATGCTTTTATTTTGAAGCTTACTTTACGCCGAACAGGAAACCAGGAAACCACTGTGTGTGCGTTTTATTGCGAGACCGTAGTTCTGCCACTGTTGTCTTTTTGCACCGATAAGTTATAACGAGGACGCTAGCGACATACATGTTGACATAAATGTACCCGTTTTTGTTACTAAAAACGATCATGTTGGGTTTTGTATTTTATTTCGACAAAAGCGCTCTAGCATGTACGTCAACTTAAG
>NC_084637.1:20969107-20999107 GCF_033978795.1 Nerophis ophidion | reverse complement strand
AGCCATTTAGAAGCACATTTGTGTGTGTTCAGGTGTAAGATTGCGTAACAAACGTACAGATGTAAAGACAACAAGCAGCCAAAGGTACTCAGCTGTCAAGAGCTTTATAAAGAGCATCTGGCACCCTGACTTCCAAAAACTGAACACACGCACGCACGCACGCACGCACGCACGCACGCACGCACGCACACACAACACACACACACACACACACACACACACACACACACGGACCAATGTGTGTGAGTCACTTAGGCTGCGGCCTCATCAGGACAAACATTGAACCATTTTTAATTCATGCACAAAACAATGTTACACAAACGTATCAATTACTGTAAATAACTGCAATATTTCTGTTAGGCACCAACTAAAAAGGCAAATATAAAAAAGTAATTATCTTTTTTTCAGCTGTCTGCACAATATTTTCTTCCTTTTGTGATGCAAATTCATCTCATTTGTCCTCATTGTGAGAAATATTGAGGTAAAACTCCAGAAAGAATCCAGAACAGCAGATCTTTATCATTTCCTCATCGCTCAGTCTCAAGTTGTTGTTTTTACGGGGGATTTTAATCTTCTCTACACATCTAAAAGGGCATCACGGATGATTATCTGGAGAAAAAAATACTATGGATGATGACAGATGACATGTGTATATATAGTTACATATAATAATATATATATATATATATATATATATATATATATATATACATACACACACATGTGTATATATATATATATATATATATATATATATATATATATATATATATATATATATATATATATATATATATACATATATATTAGGGCTGGGCAACGATTAAAAATTGTAATCAAAGTTAATCACACTATTTCTCCGATTAATCGCGATTAACTGCATTGTATACGCAAAGCCCAATAATGAATTCAAAAGTAGTGTGTAGTGCACCTTTATTGGAATATTCTCCCACATGAACAAAAGCGCCAAAACATTTGTTGTGCAAACACAATTTAAATCAGTCATTGTTAAACAGTAGCAGTTAAATAGCATATTTCATGAAAATCAACTCAAAAAATGTAAATACAAACATTTGAGCTTATTGCCACTGCCAGGGTATTTAAGTTATCCTGTTTGTTATGGAAAATAAATATAATCTACATACAAATCTCTGAGCCACAATCATTACATCTGAACAGGCAATTTCTGAGGTAACAGCAGAAACATTTTTTTTTATCAGGGATCTTATGTTTAAAAAACCTATATTATAGGTAGTGGGCTGTTTTAGGGAATTTTTGATCAAATTATCCGTAGTAGCAATATTAATAATGTTGTGTTTATTCTGCGTAGTGCACTTAAAATAATTATGACCATATCTAGGAATTGATATGATGGGAGTTTTCCGATTGTTTGCTTGGTGCTTTGATAAACTGAACGCATATACATGGTACTATATTGTGATGTTATGAGCCAGGGAAAAAAAGAACTACCCTACCCAGCATGCAACAGGAGTGACGAGCATGCGCGGTAGCCCGGTATAGATTGTGTCGCTATGACGGCATCTTGTATGTTGTGATATGCACGCTCTGAAAGCAAACGTTAAGAACTCAGACAACACTCCTCGTCTGCATTATTCATAAATAGACAGACAACACATGTACTCCGCTGCTTCACAGGCCGCTGGATGTAGCGGCAATGTATTCCATGCTAGCTAGCCGGTCTAGCAAGCACACGTCATTCAGTCCAAAACGGCCCGATCTATCCACATTCAGAATTGTCTGGCGGTCGTAAGTGATCCCGGAGTGACCACGCTGTAAGCCAGCCATGAAATTTGCAGAATTGTCCGGTATTTTTGCCAAATGTTCCATCTTTACCAAGAGCCCCTCGACACCGAAGCCCGTCCGGGCGACGCCATCTTGTTAAGAAAAGGCGTTAACAAAATAAAAGCATGTAAACAACATATGCAAATGTGCGATAAAATAATTGTCGGCGTTAATAGATTGATGAGTTAACTCGTAATGAATGCATTAATTTGCCCACCCCTAATATACATATATATATATATATCCATCCATTTTCTACCGCTTATATATATACATACATACATATAAATATATATACACACACACACACACACACACACAACTATACAAATATATATATATATATATATATATATAATGAACATACTAATCCATAAACATACGTGAACATGAACATGTATATATATACACATATACATATATATATATATACACATATATACACACATATACATGTATATATTATAAACATACACATTCATGAACATATGTGAACATGAACATTATATATATATCAATGGTATGGATGATGACAGATCTCTTTTTTAAAAAAGTATTATTTAAACAACATATGTCTGCGATACTTGTTGTTATTGTTTTAAAATGTACTTTCCTAAACGATTTTTGGACTGGCATAACATTTACCAGTGTTTATTTATTTACAGGTATATATTTATCATTGACTTCATACAGTCAGCATGAAACCACAAGCAAACATCATACAAATGTTCATCATTTGAATGCAAAAATGATGGTTTTTTAGTTTTTTTAGGAGTTGTATTAAAATATATTTTTCTAAATTACTTTTTCAAATCCATTATTACATTTTATTAATTGGTATTTAACTATGTGTTTAATTCAACCAAACATTTTATTTTTTTAAATTATATTTTAATTTTATTTAATTTAATATTTTATGTTTTGTAAGTATATATATATTTTTTTTATTTAATAAATGTATTTGTGTCATATTTTTATTTCACTTTAAAAAAAAAATTAATGTTCTTTGATTGAAATTAAACCTTAATTTAAGTCAGTCATATTTTACCTGAATAATATGTAATTTAATATTTATGTAAAATCATAATTTAATGGCACTTTACTATTTTTAATATATTTCATTGAAAATAATGTATATACAGGAGGGGTGTAATGGTACGTGTATTGGTATTGAACCGCTTCGGTACAGGGACCGAACGAGTTTCCGCACGAACATATGAAGTAGCCGCCTAAGCTAAAGTTTTAACAAGCTGCTCCGCTCCGTTCTGTCTCTGTCTCCGACATAGCATCCAGCATTGTCCCACCCACACAACCATGTGATTGGTTACTTATATAACGGTAACAGCCAATCAGCAGTGCGTTTTCAGAGCGGTAACAACCAGTGTGTGTTCAGAGCGCATGTAGTCAGCGCTTCAGCGTCGAGCAGATAGGTGTTTAGCAGGTGAGCAGCGGACTCTCCCCAAATAATAATAAACACCTCCCAGTCAACGTTCTAGAAAAAAACTGCAGCTCACCTCGCTTGCAGTCCTGGCTAGAGGACTAGAGTCCTGGCTAGAGGACCTGCTAATTAACTTTCAACGTAACGTTAGCTCATTTTGCGGTGTGTGTGTTAGCTCATTGTGCAGTGTGTGTGTGTGTGTGTTTGTGTGCGTGCGTGTGTGTGCATGCTAGTGATATAATAATGTAACTGCATCATTAAGCCTACATGAACTCCATGGTGTTCAGGGATGAATAGTCTCTCCTATTGCTGTTGTACTATTTTTTTAGCTATAGTTACATTAATCATTAGTAATGTAGCAGCCTTGTTTGAATGGCAGGGTCCCTGCTATCACATGTTGATAAAAATATAACATTTACGTAATAAAAATCAACTACAGGATTTCCAAATGCTGTAATAAATTAAGCATGATGAGTTGACTTGAAACTGTTTAATGTTGTACTTTTCATATGTAGAAGAAAGGTTTTGTCATTTTATTTAATCTGAGCAACAACTTGCGGCAGTTTAATGTTGATTAACATGGGCAGAATTATTATAGTGTTCCCAATGTTAAAAGGATAAAGCCATGGTTTACAAATTTGGTACAAACCCCGTGTCCATATGAGTTGGGAAATTGTGTTAGATGTCAATATAAACAGAATACAATGATTTGCAAATAATTTTCAACCCATATTCAATTGAATACAAGATATTTGATGTTCAAACTCAAACTTAATTTTTTTTTTGCAAATAATAATTAACTTAGAATTTCATGGCTGCAACACGTGCAAAAGTAGTTGGGAAAGGGCATGTTCACCACTGTGTTACAACACCTTTTCTTTTAACAACACTCAAACGTTTTGGGAACTGAGGAAAATAATTGTTGAAGCTTTGAAAGTGGAATTCTTTCCCATTCTTGTTTTATGTAGAGCTTTAGTCTTTTAAAAGTCCAGGGTCTCCGCTGTCGTATTTTACGCTTCATAATGCGCCACACATTTTCGATGGGAGACAGGTCTGTACTGCAGGCAGGCCAGGAAAGTATGCGCACTCTTTTTTTTTACAAAGCCCCGCTGTTGTAACACGTGCTGAATGTGTCTTGGCATTGTCTTGCTGAAAAAAGCCGGGGTGTCCATGAAAAAGACGGCGCTTAGATGGCAGCATATGTTGTTCAAAAATCTGTATGTATCTTTCAGCATTAATGGTGCCTTCACAGATGTGTAAGTTACCCATGCCTTGGGCACTAATGCACCCCCATACCATCACAGATGCTGGCTTTTGAACTCTGCGTCGATAACAGTCTGGATGGTTCGCTTCCCCTTTGGTCCGGATGACACAATGTCAAATATTTCCAGAAACAATTTGAAATGTGGACTTGTCAGACCACAGAACACTTTGCATTAGTCCATCTTAGATGATCTCGGGCCCAGAGAAGCCGGCGGCGTTTCTGGACGCTGTTGATAAATGGCTTTCGTTTGCATAGTAGAGCTTTAACTTGCACTTACAGATGTAGCGACAAACTGTATTTAGTGACAGTGGTTTTCTGAAGTGTTCCTGAGCCCATGTGGTGATATCCTTTAGAGATTGATGTCGATTTTTGATACAGTGCCGTGTGAGGGATCGAAGGTCACGGTAATTCAATGTTGGTTTCCGGCCATGCCGCTTACGTGGAGTGATTTCTCCAGATTCTCTGAACCTTTTGATGATATTATGGACCGTAGATGTTGAAATCCCGAAATTTCTTGCAATTTCACTTTGAGAAACGTTGTTCTTAAACTGTTTGACGATTTGCTCACGTAGTTGTGGACAAAGGAGTGTACCTCGCCTCATCCTTTCTTGTGAAAGACTGAGCATTTTTTGGAAAGCTGTTTTATACCCAATCATGGCACCTACCTGTTCCCAATTAGCCTGCCTGTTCCAAAAAAGTGTTTGATGAGCATTCTTCAACTTTATCAGTATTTATTGCCACCTTTCCCAACTTCTTTGTCACGTGTTGCTGGCATCAAATTCTAAAGTTAATGATTATGTCAGGTTTGTACCTGACAGTTTGGTCATGTTTTAGTTTTCCCTCTGTGTTTGTTTTGTTTCCTGTCCGCGCTCTTATTTTGTCTTTATTTCCTGCTGTTATCCCTGAGTGCTTTTTCCCCTCAGCTGTGGCTGGTTGGCACCGGGCCACACCTGGTGTCAATCAGCCAGTTGCTATTTAGACCTGCTTGTTCCTCCACTCTGGGCTGGATTATTGTCATCAATACTTGTAGCTCCTACCTGTTACTTGTTTATGTATGCCGTGGATTGCTTTTTGTTCATAGTTCCTGTTTGCTGGATCCTGTTTCCCGTTTTCCAGTTTGGCTGTTCCTGGTTTTTCTTGCTCAATGCCTGCCACCATCTCTGCATTTTGGGGTTCGTCACAAATCCTACCTGACAGAATAATCCGGCCAAATTCGAACCCCGCAGAGATTTTCATGGCGGAGAGGCTTAACAAAGCGCTAGTTTTTATGGCTAATTTGAAGAAAAGTTTGGCCGCTTTTCAATCCCGCTCCCAGCCACCCCTGTCGTCTGTGGGTCTATCTGGGGACGTCTGGGATCCGTTCCTTGGGGGGGGGGGGGGGGGGGGGGGGGCTATGAGTAGCTGTGCAGCTGAGGAGGCAAAGCTACTCCTCACGCAAGTGGCTCTGCAACCCACGGCGCCATCATCTCTGGTGGGTCTGCAACCTACGGTGCCACCACGCACTCCGGTGGGCCAGCAGAGGCCACCACGCACTCCGGTGGGCCAGCAGAGGGTGCCACCATCCTGTCCGGTGGGCCAGCAGAGGGCGACACAATCCTCTTGTCCGCCACAGATGTGGTCGTTCTATGGGCGATCGCCTCGCCAATTGCAGCGGCGTTCAACTCGCCGTCACCACCTGACTCTTCTCCACTGGTTGCGGGGACACCTGGCCTGGCGGCCCACTGCCTTGTCCTCCCTCTACCCTCCCTTGAATTTGGACTGGGGGGGGGGGGGGGGGGGGGGGGGGGGTAGTTTTCTAGAACGTCTGGTATCCGTTATGGGAAGGGGGGCTACTGTCAGGCTTGTCCCTGACAGTTTGGTTTTGTTTTAGTTTTTCCTCTGTGTATGTCCTTGTTTCCTGTCAGAGTTTTAATTTTTGTCATTTCCTTCTTTTCTCCCTGAGTACTGTTTCCCCTCAGCTGCGGCTGATTGGCACCTGGCCGCACCTGGTGTCAATCAGCCTGCTCGTATTTAACCCTGCTTTGTCCTCCAGTCAGATCTGGATAATTTTCATCAATACTTGTCGCTCCTGCCTGTTACTTGTCGCTGTTCCTGTATGCCGTGGACTTCTTTTTGTTCCTAGTTCCTGTTTGCTGGATCCTGTTTCCCGTTTTCCAGTTTGGCTGTTCTTAGTTCCTGGTTTGTGTCTTTTCTTTATTTTTACTTTTGGGCATTCAATTATGTTTTATTGCTCAATGCCTGCCACCATCTCTGCATCTTGGGGTTCGTCACAAATCCGACCTGACAGATTATATGCAAAAAAATTTTTTTTTATCAGTTTGAACATCAAATATGTTGTCTTTGTAGCATATTCAACTGAATATGGGTTGAAAATGATTCGCAAATAATTTTATTCCGTTTATATTTACATCTGACATAATTTCACAACTCATATGGAAACAGGGTTTGTAAATAAATAACCCCACAATTAATATTTTTGTTGTTTTCTTACGGTACCGAAAATGAACCGAACCGTGACCTCTAAACCGAGGTACGTACCGAACCAAAAATTTCTGTGTACCGTTACACCCCTAATATACAGCATGTTAAATCATGATCAATTGCATGATTTAATTCAAGACAAATATATTTTATCAAACTGTATTTCAAAGTCACAGTTTATTTATAAAGTTTTTCAAAAATACATTTTTATGAGGGGCTTCACGGTGGAAGAGGGGTTAGTGCGTCTTCCTCACAATACGAAGATCCCGCAGTCCTGGGTTCAAATCCAGGCTCGGGATCTTTCTGTGTGGAGTTTGCATGTTCTCCCCGTGAATGCGTGGGTTCCCTCCGGGTACTCCGGCTTCCTCCCACTTCCAAAGACATGCACCTGGGGATAGGTTGATTGGCAACACTAAATTGGCCCTAGTGTGTGAATGTGAGTGTGAATGTTGTCTGTCTGTGTTGGCCCTGCGATGAGATGGCGACTTGTCCAGGGTGTACACCGCCTTCCGCCCGATTGTAGCTGAGATAGGCGCCAGCGCCCCCCGCGACCCCAAAAGGGAATACGCGTTAGAAAATGGATGGATGGATGGCATTTTTATGAGGTTATATATATACTTTTTTTTATTTAATGCAATGTTTTTGTTACATAAATGTACATTTTTATTCAATTTTATTGAAATTAAATGTGGTCTAATTCAATAGAAACCAAATTTTTACTTAATTTTATTTTCATTGAACATTTATTTTATTTTATTTGAACACGTGTTTTATTAAATTGCATTTTAATTGTATAATTACTATACTATTATGCAATTATTATCATAATTAATTATATTTTCATCAGTTTTTTTTTCTTATTTAATAAATGAAAAATATATAATTTAAATAAACATATTTCAATTGTCCCGTTGTTTATTTAAGCACTGATTTCACAGGTGATTAACGAGCATTGGCGGAGGTTGCGCATTGTCTTTTGAAAGTGAACATGAAGAAACTAATGCCTGATTTCAAAATGAAGGTGTGCTCCTGACTCATCCTTTCGTAATCTGGTTTGTCGCCAGAACAGGAGCAGGAATGTGACGATGAAGAAAATGAAGAGCAACAGAAGTGCTGACCAAGTAGAAAACTGCAAGGAGAAAACGTCCCCCTCCCTGAAAGAGGTCACGGGCAACAAGTGAGGATGGAGCAGATGATGGTGAACAACATTCAAAGTGAGACTTTCCGACATGTAGTGGGTGGAGACGACTGTTGTGGGTCAGTGCGAGAACATGCAGCGTCGCGCGGCAAAGATAAGCCAGCTCTGATGTTTACGTTCAACATGATTATGAGGTCACATGACCACCTGGGGTAAAAGATAACTGAGCTCAAGACGAGCGGATGCCATCACCAGAAAAAGACATTTCGGTTTGTAACAAACTTCTATCCAGTTGCGATCATTGCAATTAAGTGAGTTAACTATGGTCACATATGTTAATCTTCGCATATATTTATGTTGACATATGTTTATGTTCATATTTGTTTATATTCACATATGTTCATGTTGACGTACATTTATGTTGACATATGTTTATGTTCACATGTTCATGTTGACGTATGTATATGTTGACATATGTTCATGTTCACATGTGTTTATGTTCATGTATGTGAAGTGAAGTGAATTATATTTATATAGCACTTTTTCTCTAGTGACTCAAAGCGCTTTACATAGTGAAACCCAATATCTAATTTTTACATTTAAACCAGTGGGGGTGTCACTGGGAGCAGGTGGGTAAAGTGTCTTGCCCAAAGACACAACGGCAGTGACTAGGATGGCGGAAGCGGGGATCGAACCTGCAACCCTCAAGTTGCTGGCACGGTAGGTCTACCAACCGAGCTATACCGCCCCATATGTTAATATTCACATATGTTTAAATTGTCATATGTTCATGTTCACATATGTTACTATTCACATATGTTTATGTTAACATTAGGGGTGTAACGGTACACAAAAATTTCGGTTCGGTACGTACCTCGGTTTAGAGGTCACGGGTCGGTACAGTAAGATATCAACAAAATATAAATTTTTTGGTTATTTATTTACCAAATCTGTAAACAATGGCTTTATCGTTTTAACATTGGGAACGCTATAATAATTCTGCCCACGTTAATCCACATTATACTGCCTCAAGTTGTTGCTTTAATTAAATTAAATGAAAAAACCTTTCTTCTACATATAAAAAGTTTAACATTAAACAGTTTCCATTGAAACTGTTTAATGTCAACTCATCATGCTTGATTTATTACAGCATTTGGGAAGCCTGTAGTTGACTTTTATTATGTAAATGTGGTATTTTTATCAACATGTGATAGCAGGGACCCTGCTATTCAAAACTAGGCTGCTACATTACTAATGATTCAGGTAACTATAGCTGAAAAATAGTACAATTGCAATAGGAAAGACTATTCATCCCTAAACACAATGGAGTTCAATGAAATAACAGACAGTCAGGGCTTTGCTGCCCCTAAAACACGCACACGCACGCACGCACAGAAAAATGAGCTAACGTTACGTTAAAAGCTAATTAGCCTTCATCTCAAGTCTATACTGTGAGCGAGCTGAGCTGCGGTTTAAGTTTCTAGAAGGTCAACGGGCTCATAGTGATGTTTGTAATAGTTGTGACTGGGAAGTGTTTAGTAGACGAATATTTGCTCGACGGCGACACTAAAGCATCGACTACATCGTTCTGAAATCTGAATACGCACTGCTGATTGGCTGTTACATCACTCTGAATACGCAGTGCTGATTGGCTTTGTATGTAACCAATCAGATGGTTGTGTGGGCAGGATAATGAGGCAGAGACAGAGGCAGACAGCAGAGCAGCTTGTGAAGACTTCTGCTTCCGAACTTGTTCGGTACGCCCGTGTGCCGAACCGAAACCCCTGTACCGAAACGGTTTGATACAAATACACGTACCGTTACACCCCTAGTTAACATTTGTGAATATTAATGTTTATATTAATTTTAATGTTTATGTTAATATTAACATAAACATATTCACACATGTTTATGTTTATGCATGTTTATGTTGACAAGTGTTTGTATTTACGTATGTTTATGTTGACGTATGTTTATGTTCACTGACCGTGATGCATGAAGCCATTGTTGCAGAGTCCCACGCCCAGCGTCACAGCATCGTCTCTGGTGGAACAGTCTCCCTGGGAAACACAAGCATGACGCACACTGTCATTCAGCATCAACGCCTGTTTGTCACACACGTACACACACAAACACACACACACACCTGGATGCGCAGCAGACAACTCTGCTCGGCTTTGTGTGTGTGAGTGTGTGTGTGTGTGTGTGTGTGTGTGTGTGTGTGTGTGTGTGTGTGTGTGTGTGTGTGTGTGTGTGTGTGTGTGTGTGTGTGTGTGTGTGAGGGGCATTCAGCCGCATGCGGGTGAATATTATTAAATATGTAGATGAGGATGTGAAATTAAATATTGTGAAAATATGCTGGAGTACAAACAGTAAACATGTTAATAAATTAATATCATGTGATTTACTTGAATTAATATCACTTTATTACAAAAACTAGTTTCAATGTTAAAAAAATATACATTTTTGGATACGGGGAAGATCGGCTACTATTTTTGATGTCATTGTCATCATGTTATTTTGTTTGAAAATGTATGAAGTAGATATAATACATTAAAAGTATATAAAACACAATAAATACAATAAAATAGATAGAATATGTAATAAATAAAATATTAATGCATAATTTTAAAAATAAAATTAAGTATAGTAAAAAGTATTACAACATATACTGAATATGCAATAAAAAATATAATATGAATAATGTGAATATTTAAAAGTTATATGATAAATATAACAGTAAAAATATGAGAAAATAAGGGCATTAATAAAAAAAAATATATACATATTAAAATATTATACAATGTTAGTTAGTACCTGTGAGATGAGCCAGTCAATGAGTTTGCAAGCAGGCACCACAGATTTAAATGTTTTCAAATGATGGTCTCGGTCCCTAAAGGAGCAACAAAAACAAGTCAGAAAATACATTCAGGAAACAAAATCATGGAGACAATTCTGTTAGTAGTAACGAAATAAACAGATTTTTGTTGTTTTTTTACTATTTTCCCTATTTAAATAAGAACATTGTTTGACTGCTAATTGTTATTTTTGACTGCCAAGTTACATTTTGAATACTATTTATTTACATTTTGAATACTAGCTGTTTACATTTTGAATGATAGGTGTTTAAATTTTGACTGCTAGTTGTTTAGACTTTGAATGCTAGTTGTTTACATTTTGAGTGCTAGTTGTTGACATTTTGAATGCTAGTTGTTTACATTTTTAATGATGTTGTTTACATTTTGAATGCTAGTCCTTCACATTTTGAATACTTGTTTACATTTTAATTGCTATTTGTTTACATTTTAAATGCGAGTCGTTCAAATTAAGTGCTAGCGGTTTTACATTTTGACTGCAAGTTGTTTACATTTTGGATACTAGTTGTTTACATTTTGAATGCTAGTTGTTTACATTTTGAATGCTAGTCGTTTACATTTTGAATGCTAGTCGTTTACATTTTGAATACAAGTTGTTTACATTTTGAATGCTAGTCGTTTACATTTTGAATGCTAGTCGTTTACATTTTGAATACAAGTTGTTTACATTTTAAATACTATTTGTTTACATTTTAAATGTGAGTCGTTCAAATTAAGTGCTAGCGGTTTTACATTTTGACTGCAAGTTGTTTACATTTTGAATACTAGTTGTTTACATTTCGAATGCTAGTTGTTTACATTTCGAATGCTAGTTGTTTACATTTTGAATGCGAGTCGTTCAAATTAAGTGCTAGCGGTTTTACATTTTGACTGCAAGTTGTTTACATTTTGAATACTAGTTGTTTACATTTTGAATGCTAGTCGTTTACATTTTGAATGCTAGTCGTTTACATTTTGAATACAAGTTGTTTACATTTTGAATACTATTTGTTTACATTTTAAATGTGAGTCGTTCAAATTAAGTGCTAGCGGTTTTACATTTTGACTGCAAGTTGTTTACATTTTGAATACTAGTTGTTTACATTTCGAATGCTAGTTGTTTACATTTCGAATGCTAGTTGTTTACATTTTGAATGCGAGTCGTTCAAATTAAGTGCTAGCGGTTTTACATTTTGACTGCAAGTTGTTTACATTTTGAATACTAGTTGTTTACATTTCGAATGCTAGTTGTTTACATTTCGAATGCTAGTTGTTTACATTTTGAATGCTAGTAGTTTACATTTTGAATACAAGTTGTTTACATTTTGAATACAAGTTGTTTACATTTTAAGTCATAGTTTTTTTATTTTTGACTGCGAGCCATTTACATTTTGAATAATTATTTTTTTACATTGTGAATATTAGGTGTTTACATTTTGACTTCTTGTCAGTTACATTTTCAATGCTAGTCGTTCACATTTTGTATGCTAGTGGTTTACATTTTGAATGCGAGTCATTCAGTTTAAATGCTGCTGGCTTACATTTTGACTGCGAGTTGTTTACACTTTGAATGAGAGTTGTTTACATTTTGAATGATAGTTGTTCAAATTTTGATTGTTAGTTTTTACATTTTAAATGATAGTCGTTTACATTTGGACTGCTAGCCATTTACATTTTGAATAACAGTTATTTACATTTTGATTGCTAGCCATTTACATTTTGAATAACAGTTATTTACAATTTGACTGCTGGACGTTTAAATTTATAATGCTAGTCGTTTACATTTTGAATACTAAGTGTTTACACTTTTAATAGGAATTGTTAAAATTTTAAACCCTAATTGATTACATTTGGGGTGCTAGTTGTTTACATTTGGAATGCTAGTTGTTTACATTTTAAATCCGAGTTGTTTATAATTTGACAGCTAGTTGTTTACATTTTGAATGCTTTTGAATGCTAGCTGTTTACATTTTGAATGCTAGGTGTTTACATTTTGAATACTTGGTTTTTACCTTTTGAATCCTAGTTGTTTAAATTTTTAATGCTAGTTGTTTATATTTTAAATGTTACTTGATGACATTTTGATGCTAGTTGTTTACATTTTGAATTGTAGTTTGCATTTTAAATGTGAGTTGTTTATATTTTGACAGTTCGTTGTTTAAATTTTGAAAGATAGTCATTTACATTTTCAATACTAGGTGTTTACATTTTTAATGCTAGTTGTTTACATTTTGACAGCTCAATTTTTATATTTTGAATGCCAGTTCTTTACATTCTTTTTGCTAGGTGTTTACATTTTAAATACTAATGTTTACATTTTGACAGTTCATTGTTTACATTTTGAATGCCCGTTTTTTACATTTTGAATGCTAGTTTTTTACATTTTACATACAAATGTTTACATTTGGACAGTTCATGGTTTACATTTTGAATGACAATTGTTTACATTTTGAATGCTAGTTGTTCAAATTTTAAATACAAATGTTTACATTTTGACAGCTTATTGTTTACATTTTGAATTCTATTTTTTTTTTACATTTTGAATACTAGGTGTTTACATTTAAAATACTAGTTGTTTACATTTTAATTGCTAGTTGTTTACATTTTGACAGGTATTTGTGTACATTTTGAATGCAAGTTGTTTACATTTTGAATGTTACTTGATGACATTTTGAATGCTAGTTTTTTACATTTTGAATTGTAGTTTGCATTTTAAATGTGAGTTGTTTATATTTTGACAGTTCGTTGTTTAAATTTTGAAAGATAGTCATTTATATTTTTAATACTAGGTGTTTACATTTTTAATGCTAGTTGTTTACATTTTGACAGCTCAATTTTTATATTTTGAATGCCAGTCTTTTACATTCTTTTTGCTAGGTGTTTACATTTTAAATACTAATGTTTACATTTTGAGAGCTCATTGTTTACTTTTTGAATGCCGGTTGTTTACATTTTGAATGCTAGTTTTTTACATTTTATATACAAATGTTTACATTTGGACAGTTTATTGTTTACATTTTGAATGACAATTGTTTATATTTTGAATGCTAGTTGTTCAAATTTTAAATACAAATGTTTACATTTTGACAGCTTATTGTTTACATTTTGAATTCTATTTTTTTTTTACATTTTGAATACTAGGTGTTTACATTTAAAATGCTAGTTGTTTACATTTTGACAGCTTGTTTACATTTTGACAGCTATTTGTGTACATTTTGAATGCAAGTTGTTTACATTTTGACAGCTAGTTGTTTACATTTTGACAGCTAGTTATTTAAGCATTGGTAAAACTAGGGTTGCTACTAAATAAACAAAATTCTACCTCAGGAAAAAAAATGTCAAGGTTAAAAATGTCAATAAAATGCAGACCTCATTATGGTCCAAAGGTTGTACACATAAATGTTTTGGCAAAAACAAAGAATAATGCCAATGTAATGCTTGCTTCACATAACAGATGTATTTGTTATAAAAACCAATATTATCAGAGGGTTAAAGGAGCGCTTGATTCGCCACTGTCCTCCTCCCCTCTGTGTGACCTGATTGTACTCACTTGATGACAGGCGAGTGGAGGCTGTGAAGGCGGCAGTAGAGGCGCACGCCCTGAAAAGCACAAACAAGCCCGGCTGAACGTCACACGTTGCATAAACAAGACGCTCCAGGCCACTCTTTTTAGGACCATGTTGCCAAATCACATCCCATTGTTGCCCCAAAAAATTAAGCTTTGCTTCTTCCTACTCCTTTTTGGATATGTTGAAGTGCAAACATGGGATGTTGGATTTTTTTCCAGCCTGCTTGGAATTAGAAATATCCGCTAATATCGGGCTGCTGGTATTATCGGCCGATAAATGTTTCAAAATGTTATCGTATCGGTTTCAAAAAGTAACATTTATGACTTTTTAAAACGCCGCTTTACGGAGTGGTACACGGACGTAGGGAGAAGTACAAAGCGGCAATAAACCTTGAAGGCACTGTCTTTGCGTGCCGGCCCAATCACATAATATGTACGGCTTTTCACTCACACAAGTGAATGCAATGCATACTTGGTCAACAGCCATACAGATCACACTGAAGGTGGCTGTATAAACAACTTTAACAGTTACAAATATGCACCACACTGTGAATCCACACCAAACAAGATTGACGAACACATTTCGGGAGAATATCCGCACCGTAACACAAAATAGACACAACAGAACAAATACCCAGAACTCCTTGTAGCACTTACTCTTCCGGGATGCTACAATATACATCCCCGCCACAACCCCCCCCAGCCTCGCGCACCTCAACCTCCTCATGCTCTCTCAGGGGGGGTATGTCCCAAATTCCGAGCTACTGTTTTGAGGCATGTTAAAAAAAATTATGCACTTTGTGACTTCAATAATAAATATGGCAGTGCCATGTTGGAATTTTTTTCCATAACTTGAGTTGATTTATTTTGGAAATCCTTTTTACATTGTTTAATGCATCCGGCGGGGCATCACAAAAAAATTAGGCATAAAAATGTGTTAATTCCACGACTGTATATATTGGTATCAGTTGATATAGGAATCGGTAATTAAGAGTTGGACAATATCAGAATATCGAATATCGGCAAAAAAGCCATTATCGGACATCTCTACTTTAAATAATGACCTAGACCACCAACCTTGGACATGATGTCCTCCATCTCGCTGCGGGCCTTGTAGGTGCCGTCATCGTAGCGGAAGCGGTACATGACCTGCTCGTTCTTGAACTGGTGCTTGTCCGACACTAGAGAGAGAGAATTCAAATCAATCTTATGAATTATTAACAAGGCTCAAATATTTCACTTTGAATTATTTTTTAAAGGGATAATATTGCATTTTTTGTGTGTTTGCCATACAATCAAAATCAATGTTATTAATTATTGACAAATTTAAAGCTCAAATTAGTTCATATTAAATATTACACTTTTAACTACTTTTAAGTCGAAAATATTTCATGTTTGTGTATTTGCCGTAAAAATAACATTAAACAAATAAAAAAATAAAAAAATATATTTAAGTGAAATTAAAGTTGGGTTTTTGTTGTTGTTTTTTATTACATTCAACACCTTTCTGAGTCAGGTGCTTTAGGATTCCCAAAACATTTATTTTTTTTTGTTTTTCTTCAACTGTCATTGCCCAAAAAACAATGATTAATCAAAATCAATGTTAAGAATTACTAAGGCTCAAATATTTTTAAATATTTTTAAGGGGAAAATATTGATTTCTTTGTTTGTTTGCCACAAAAAAAAAAAAACAGAACGAAACAAATAATAATAAAAAAAAAAAAGTTTATAAAAACTTATAATCGATGGTTACATCTGAAGTTGATCTACAGATTTGTAAATAGTGAACTTTTTATAATCACTTAACACTTTTATGAGTAACAGTCTTTTGCATCGCCGCGGAATTTTAGGTTTCCTTTTGTTTTGATTTTAAACTGTCATGGCCCAAAAATTACTAATGACTCAAAATGAATGTTGTTATGAATTATTGATGTACTGTACTTAAGGCTCAAATTACTTCACATTAAATTTTACACTTTGAAATATTTTTTAAGGGGATAACATTGCCTTTTGTGTGTGTCCATCCATCCATTTCCTACCGCTTGTCCCTTATGGGGTCACAGGGCGGTGGAGGAGCTGTGGTAATGGAGCCTATCACAGCTGCACGTGTGCGGAAGGCGGAGTACACCCTGGACAAGTCGCTATTTTTTGTGTGTGTATTTGTCATAAAAATAAAAAATGAGCATGAAACAAATAAATAAAAATAAGAAAACATTTGAAAAAATAATGAAAATGTATAACCGACTAATAGATTTGAAGTCGATCTAGAGATTTAAGTGTAAAAAGTAAACTTTTTTTTTTTAAACACATTTACGAGTGGGGTCTTTGTATTATCACAAAATGTAGTGTTTTTTTTTTTTTTTTAAGTGTCATTGCCCCAAAAAATGTATGAATCAAAATCATTGTTATGAACTATTGACATTTTTAAGGCTCAAATTAGTTCATATTAAATATTACACTTTTAATCATTTTTAAGGGGAAAATATTGCATATTTGTGTGTTTGCCATAAAAATAACAAAAAGAATATGAAACAAATAAATAAATACAAAAAATATATTATTTTAAATTTACAATTGACTAAAACATCTGAAGTTGATCATCGAGATATTTAAGTGTTGCAAGTTTTTTTTTTTTATTATTGTTTAACACTTTTATGAGAGGAGTCCTTTTGGATTGCCAAACATTTTAGCATTTTTTGTTTGTTTGTTTTTTCCACTGTCATTGCCCCAAAAATATTAATGAATCAAAATCAATGTTATGAATTTTTGACCTATTTAAGGCTCCAAATAATTCACATAAAATATTACACTTTTAAATATTTTTAAGGGGATAATATTGCATTTTGTGTGTGTTTGCCATAAAAATAACCACAGAACATAAAACCAATTAAAAAAAAGAATAATAATAATACAAACTTAAAATTTATGGTTTTTAAAAAACATTTTTTTAAACTGTCATGGCCCAAAAAATGATAAAGAATCAAAATCATTGTGGTTATGAACTATTGACATATTTAAGGCTCAAATTACTTCACAATACATATTATACTTTGAATATTTTTTTAAGGGATTAATATTGCATTTGTGTGTGTTTGCCATAAAAATTAAACAAATGAAACAAACAAATACAAATCAAATTAAAACAAATAAAAAGAAATGAAAATTTATAATCGACTAATATATCTGAAGTTGATCCATAGATTTAAGTGTAAAAAGTATTTTTTAATTTTTTTATTACTTAACACTTTTGTGAGTGGGGTCCTTTTGGATTCCCTAAAATGTTTTTTGTTTGTTTGTTTCAACTGTCATTGCCCAAAAAATAATAATGAATCAAAATGTTAAATGGGTTGTACTTGTATAGCGCTTTTCTACCTTCAAGGTACTCAAAGCGCTTTGACACTACTTCCACATTTACCCATTCACACACACATTCACACACTGATGGAGGGAGCTGCCATCCAAGGCGCCAACCAGCACCCATCAGGAGCAAGGGTCAAGTGTCTTGCTCAGGACACAACGGACGTGACAAGGTTGGTACTAGGTGGGATTTGAACCAGGGACCCTCGGGTTGCGCATAGCCACTCTCCCACTGCGCCACGCCGTCCCTATTAATTATTGACCTATTTAAGGCTCCAATTACTTCACATTAAATATTCCAATTTGAAATATTTTTTGTATGTTTTCCATAAAAATGAAAACAGAACATGAAACAAATAATACAAAAAAAGCATTTAAACTATTTGTAAAAACTTATAATTGATGGTTACATCTGAAGTTGATCTAGAGATTTAAGTGTAAAAACTGTTTTTAAATGTATTTTATCACTTAACACTTTTATGTGTAACGACCTTTTGGAACCCCAAAAATGTTTGTGTTTTTTCTTAAAAAAAGATTTTTAAACTGTCATGGCCCAAAAAATAATAATGAATCAAAATCAATGTGGTTATGAATTATTGATATATTTAAGGCTCCAATTACTTCACATTACATATCACACTTTGACATTTTTTAAAGGGGTTATTTTGTATTTGTGTGTGTTTGCCATAAAAATAAAACAAATGAAACAAATAAATACAAATAACATTAAAAAAATTAAGAAATGAATGAACACGTATAATAGACAAATAGATCTGAAGTTGATGGATAGATTTAAGTATAAAAAATGTTTTTAATTTTTTATTGCTTAACACATTGCTTAACACTTTTATGAGTGGGGTCCTTTTATGGCATTGCCCCAAAAAATAATAATTAAATCAAAATCAATGTTATGAGTTGTTGACATATTTAAGGCTCAAATTACTTAATGTAAAATATTACACTTTTAATTATTTTTAAGGGAAAAATATTGCATATTTATAATAAATATTACACTTTTAATTATTTTTAAGAGGAAAATATTGCATATTTGTGTGTTTGCCATAAAAATAACAAAAATAAAATGAAACAAAAAATAGATTAAAAAATCAATTTAAAAAAATAAAACTTATAATTGACTAATAGATCTTAAAGTTGATCTAGATATTTAAGTGTTCAAACTTTTTTTTTTTTATTCCCTTGTCCTACTGGGGTACTTCAACGCTCATGTTGGTAACAACAGAGAAACCTGGAGAGGCGTGATTGGGAAGAATGGCCGAGTGGTGTTTTGTTATTGGACTTTTGTGCTCCTCACAGATTGTCCATAACAAACACTATGTTCAAATAAAAGGGTGTCCATATGTGCACTTTGCACCAGGACACCCTAGGCCGCGGTTCCATGATCGACTTTATCGTTGTGTCATTGGATTTGCGGCCTCATGTTTTGGACACTCTAGTGAAGAAAGGGGCGGAGCTTTCTATCAATCACCACCTGGTGGTGAGTTGGCTGCGATGGTGGGGGAGGATGCCGGACAGACCTGGCAGGCCCAAACGCATTGTGAGGGTCTGCTGGGAACGTCTGGCAGAGTCTCCTGTCAGAGAGAGTTTAAATTCCCACCTCCGGAAGAACTTTGAACATGTCACGAGGGAGATGCTGGACATTGAGTCCGAGTGGACCATGTTCCGCACCTCTATTGTCGAGGCGGCTGATTGGAGCTGTGGCACCAAGGTGGTTGGTGCCTGTTGTGGCGGCAATCCCAGAACCCGATGGTGGACACCAGCGGTGAGGGATGCCGTCAAGCTGAAGAAAGAGTCCTATCGGGTTCTTTTGCCTCATAGGACTCCGGAGGCAGCGGACAGGTACCGGCAGGCCAAGCGGTGTGCGGCTTCAGCAGTCGCGGAGGCAAAAACTCGGACATGGGAGGAGTTTGGGGAAGTCATGGAAAACGACTTCCGGATGGCTTCGAAGCGAATCTGGACCACCATCCTCCGCCTCAGGAATGGGAAACAGTGCACTATCAACACCGTGTATGGTGCGGATGGTGTTCTGCTGACCTCGACTGGGGATGTTGTGGATCGGTGGAGGGAATACTTTGAAAACCTCCTCAATCCCACCAACATGTCTTCCTATGATGAAGCAGTGCCTGGGGAATCTGGTGGAGGTATCTCCTATTTCTGGGGCTGAGGTTGCTGAGGTAGTTACAAAGCTCCTCAGTGGCAAGGCGAGGGTGGACGAGATCCGCCCGGAGTTCCTTAAAGCTCTGGATGCTGTGGGGCTGTCTTGGTTGACAAGACTCTGCAGCATCGCGTGGACATCGGGGGCGGTACCTCCGGATCGGCAGACCGGGGTGGTGGTCCCTCTCTTTAAGAAGGGGGATCGGAGGGTGTGTTCCAACTATCGTGGGATCACACTCCTCAGCCTTCCCGGTAAGGTTTATTCAGGTGTACTGGAGAGGAGGCTACGCCCGATAGTCGAACCTCGGATCCAGGAGGAACGGTGTGGTTTTTGTCGTGGTCGTGGAACTGTGGACCAGCTCTATACTCTCGGCAGGGTCATTGAGAGTGCATGGAAGTTTACCCAACCAGTCTACATGTGCTTTGTGGACTTGGAGAAGACATTTGACCGTGTTTCTCGGGAAGTCCTTTGGGGAATGCTCAGAGTGTATGGGGGTATCGGACTGTCTGATTGTGGCGGTACGCTCCCTGTACAATCAGTGTCAGAGCTTGGTCCGCATTGCCGGCAGTAAGTCGGACACGTTTCCAGTGAGTGTTGGACTCTTCAAGGCTGCCCTTTGTCACCGATGCTGTTCATAACTTTTATGGAGAGAATTTCTAGGTGCAGTCACGACGTTGAGGGGATCCGGTTTGGTGGCTGCAGGATTAGTTCTCTGTTTTTTGCAGATGATGTGGTCCTGATGGCTCCATCAGGCCAGGATCTTCAGCTCTCACTGGATCGGTTTGCAACCGAGTGTGCTGCGACCGGAATGAGAATCGGCACCTCCAAGTCCGAGTCCATGGTTCTCGCCCGGAAAAGGGTGGAGTGCCATCTCTGTGTTGGGGAGGAGATCCTGCGCCAAGTGGAGGAGTTCAAGTACCTAGGAGTCTTGTTCACGAATGAGGGAAGAGTGGATCGTGAGATCGACAGGCGGTTCGGTGCGGCGTCTTCAGTAATGCGGACGCTGTATCAATCCGTTGTGGTGAAGAAGGAGCGAGCCGCAAGGCAAAACTGTCAATTTACTGGTCGATCTACGATCCGATCCTCAACTATGGCCATGAGCTTTGGGTTATGACCGAAAGGACTAGATCACGGGTACAAGCGGCCTAAATTAATTTCCTCCTCCGGGTGGCGGGGCTCTCCCTTAGAGATAGGGTGAGAAGCTCTGCCATCAGGGAGGAGCTCAAAGTAAAGCCGCTGCTCCTCCACATCGAGAGGAGCCAGATGAGGTGGTTCGGGCATCTGGTCAGGATGCCACCCGAACGCCTCCCTAGGGAGGTGTTTAGGGCACGCCCAACCGGTGGGAGGCCACGGGGAAGACCCAGGACACGTTGGGAAGACTATGTCTCCTGGCTGGCCTGGGAACGCCTCGGGATCCCCCGGGAAGAGCTGGACGAAGTGGCTGGGGAGAGGAAAGTCTGGGCTTCCCTGCTTAGGCTGCTGCCCCCGCGACTTGACCACAGATAAGCGGAAGAAGATGGATGGACTTTTATAAGTGGGGTCCTTTTGGATTCCCCAAAAATTTTGTATTTTTTGTTTTTTGTTTTTCTTCACGTCTTTGCCCAAAAAATAATAATGAATCACAATTAATGTTATGAATGATTGACATATTTAAGGCTCAAATGACTTCACATCAAATATTACACTTTGAAATATTTTTATTTTATTTTTTCATATTTTGTGTGTTTGCCATAAAAGTAAAGAACAAGCATTGAATAAATAATTAAAAAAATAATATATATTAAAAAAATAATAATAAAAACTTATAACCGACAGATAAATCTGAAGTTTATTTAGGGATTTAAGTGTAAAAAGTTGACTTTTTTTTACACTTAACACTTTTATGAGTGGGGTCCGATTGAATCCCCAAAAATGTTAGTGTTTTTTTTTCTTAACCGGTCATTGCCCCAAAAAATAATAATGAATCAAAATCAATGTTGTTAAGAATGATTGACATTTTAAGTTTTAAAAAAAATGTTAAGGAGAAAATATTGCATATGTTGTGTGTTTGCCAATAAAAAACTGGTTTTCTTTGACAAAAATGACAAACTATCATTAATACTTTATATCGATAAATAGACCTTTTATTTTTTGTTTTAAAAGGTAAAAACTTAAAATAAAATCTCTTCTGCATGAGTGACCTGGCCAAGAGGTCAGCATAAAACAGGTCCAAAATAAAATGTTGCAGTAAAAACAGTTTAAAAACAAGGACACGTTTTTCCATCCTTTTAAAAAAGCCTGAAATTCCCCAAAAGAGATCATTTTGTAGATCTAAAAATGTAAAGTTTGAATGAAAAAAATACAAAAATAACAATATATGACTTATTTTGAACATTCTATGACTGAGACCATTGCAGGACCAAACTAAAGGGACAAAAAAATATATTGTATTGGTTTTTGAAAATGGCAAATATGAAAACGGCCCCTGCATGTGTTCGCCCCTAAGTGAACTAAGTTTGGACACCCCTGAGTTAGCGTACACAAAAACAAATGAAAAATGAGGACATGGAACAAAAATTTGTGGGTTTTGGAAGACATCTTATCACAACTATTCTTCAGGGAAAACACAGCGGCCATAAATCCACCGCTCCAACTCTTACTTTAGCAGACAGCTAGTAATTTCCACAAACACACTTGAGGCGCTTGTATTCCTTCAAAACGCACATCAAGGGAACCCAGTGCTGAACTATTTGGACAAGACGGAGACAAGACACCACAACAAACACTTATTTTCCCCAAAGGAATGCATAAAAAAAGTAGGCAAAGTTAGCTAAAACGATAGCGATTGCGTATAGTAGGTGGCGGTGCGTTTGATGACTACGGGGAACAATACGCACGACAGCATCTGGGCTGCGTTCACACTCGTCATGTTTGGTTCAGTTAAAACCATGGATTTTCCATTTCCGATACGACGCACTCGGTTGAATGATGCGGACACGTTTGTTACTGGATACTTTCTAGCACACTTCTGCCTTGGTATTTTGATTCTGGGGGAGCGTGGAAAAAGTTCTTCCAAGGTAGGGTATGAAGAAAAATAATGAAGAACTTTGTCCCTGGTGTGCACCGCACAAGCAGACCGAGACCTGTCCTAAAAAGTATACAACCTGCAGGGGGCGCCCAGTCCACACCAGAAATTGCGTGTGGATGCAAAAATGCGCAAGCTGAACTTAAATGCCAACGTTACATGCTAACAGTTAGCATGTGTCGAGTACCAACTTATAGGACTATGAAGTGTATGCATGCAAAATTATTTATATTAAAAAAAAATAGCATGCTAACAGTCAGCATGTGTCTAGTACCGAGTTATAGGACTATGAAGCGTACGCATGTGAAACTGCTGAAATAAAAAGTTGGCACGTGCCCAGTGCTGAGTATATATATATATATATATATATATATATATATATATACATCCTACATTGTATTGGTGTTAGTATATTTCATGTAGAAATGTAACAAAGCAGCCTTCAATTCTTAATGTATGCGTGTATGCGGCAGGAGAGATTTGGACTTTTACAGAAAGTTGCCCTGAACAATTGTGGAGCTCCTCAGCTGGACACTCCACCACTGCTAGGCCCCACAATCCCTCAGTTGCAACCCACAGAAGTGTCATGGTGGTGAGGGATTGTGGTGAGGGGCCACATGTCATCAGGGACTTTCCACCTGGACAACAACTCACTGCACCAATCAGAGCTCATTAATTATTCACCGCTTGCTGGCCTTTCATTGGCTGATGCATAATTCAGGTAAGTGGACCAGGGAAAGTCCGATGGTTCTGGGAAAAGGTCTTGTTTTTATCACCCTTGTGGTTTTCATGACGCCGGTGTGGAAAATATTGGTGTAAAAAGGAAGTCTCACCGTGATGAATGATGCCGTTCTCCAGCAGGGCTTGTCCCAAGTTGACCCCTTCATCAGCTCGGCTGATCTCACCACTCTCCATCAGCCACGACACAAACTCACTGCAAGACACACAACAACACAGTCCGTGTGGAAGTGCACAACAACAACACAACAGTCAGTGTGGAAGGGACACAACAATACAACAGTCAGTGTGGAAGTGAACAACAACACAGTCAATGCGGAAGTGAACAACAACAAAACAACAGTCAGTGTGAAAGGGACACAACAATACAACAGTCAGTGTGGAAGTGCACAACAACAACACAACAGTCAGTGTGGAAGGGACACAACAACAACACAACAGTCAGTGTGGAAGGGACACAACAACAACACAACAGTCTGTGTGGAAGAGACACAACAAGAACAAGACAGTCAGTGTGGAAGGGACGAAACAACAACAACAAAACAGTCAGTGTGGAAGGTTGTGTTTTTGATGTGTTCCGACAAAGCAATCAATGTGAAACGGACACAACAATACAACAGTCAGTGTGGAAGCGACACAACAACACAACAGTCAGTGTGAAAGGGACACAAAAACAACACAACAGTCAGTGGGGAAGGGACACAACAACAAAACAACAGTCAGAGTGAAAGGAACACAATAGTCAGTGTGGAATGGACACAAAACAACACAACATTCAGTGTGGAAGGGACACAACGACACAACAGTTCGTGTGGAAGGGACACAACAACAACAACACAACAGTCAGTGTGGAAGGGACACAACAACACAACAGTCAGTGTGGAAGGGACACAACAACAACACAACAGACAGTGTGGAAGGTACACAATAACACAACAGTCAGTGTGGAAGGGATACAACAACAACACAACAGTCAGTGTGGAAGGGACACAACAACAACACAACAGTCAGTGGGGAAGGGACACAACAACAACACAACAGCCAGTGTGGAAGGCACACAACAACACAACAGTCAGTGTGGAAGGGACACAAATACAACAACACAACAGTCAGTGTGGAACGGACACAACAATACAACAGTCAGTGTGGAAGGGACACAACAACACAACAGTCAGTGTGAAAGGGACACAACAGTCCGTGTGGAAGGGACACAACAACAACACAACAGTCAGTGTGAAAGGGACACAACAGTCCGTGTGGAAGGGACACAACAACAACACAACAGTCAGTGTGGAAGGGACACAACAACAACGTAACAGTCAGTGTGGAAGGGACACAACAACACAACAGGCAGTGTGAAAGGAACACAATAGTCGGTGTGCAAGAGACACAGCAACAACAACACAACAGTCAGTGCGGAAGGGACATAACAACAACACAACAGTCAGTGTGGAAGGGACACAACAACAGTCAGTGTGGAAGGGACACAACAACAACAACAGTCAGTGTGGAAGGGACACAACTACAACAACACAACAGTCAGTGTGGAAGGGACACAACAACACAACAGTCAGTGTGGAAGGGACAAAACAACAACACAACAGTCAGTGTGGAGGGGAAACAACAACAACAACACAACAGTCAGTGTGGAAGGGACACAACAACAACAACACAATAGTCAGAGTGGAAGGGACACAACAATACAACAGTCAGTGTGGAAGGGACACAACAACAACACAACAGCCAGTGTGGAAGGTACACAACAGTGAGTTTGGAAAGGACACAACAACAACACAACAGTCAGTGTGGAAGGGACACAACAACAACACAACAGTCAGTGTGGAAGGGAAACAACAACAACACAACAGTCAGTGTGGAAGGGAGACAACAACAACACAAAAGTCAGTGTGGAAGGGACACAACAACAACAACACAAAAGTCAGTGTGGAAGGGACACAACAAAAACAAAACTGTCAGTGTGGAAGAGAAACAACAACAACACAACAGTCAGTGTGGAAGGGAAACAACAACAACATAACAGTCAGTGTGGAAGGGACACAACAACAACACGATAGTCAGTGTGGAAGGCACACAACAACACAACAGTCAGTGTGGAAGGGACACAAATACAACAACACAACAGTCAGTGTGGAACGGACACAACAATACAACAGTCAGTGTGGAAGGGACACAACAACACAACAGTCAGTGTGAAAGGGACACAACAGTCCGTGTGGAAGGGACACAACAACAACACAACAGTCAGTGTGGAAGGGACACAACAACAACGTAACAGTCAGTGTGGAAGGGAAACAACAACACAACAGGCAGTGTGAAAGGAACACAATAGTCGGTGTGCAAGAGACACAGCAACAACAACACAACAGTCAGTGTGGAAGGGACACAACAACAACACAACAGTCAGTGTGGAAGGGACACAACAACAGTCAGTGTGGAAGGGACACAACAACAACAACACAACAGTCAGTGTGGAAGGGACACAACAACAACAACACAACAGTCAGTGTGGAAGGGACACAACAACAACAACACAACAGTCAGTGTGGAAGGGATACAACAATATCAAACAAACAGAAGAAGTCTGGAGCTAAAGTCATAGAGAAGTTTCTCAAGTGAAAACATTTTGACTAAAGTAGTGAAGCTCCATTTTCATTTTATTGATAGTTTAGTTAGGAAAGCTTTATTGTGTTATTCATTATTAATTTAATTAGGATGTATTTATTTTAACATTGTGAACATTTATTTTTCAACACTTTTTATCAGTTGTTTCTTCTTTGGCAGTGGATCTGATAAGTATTTATTTTATAATCAGTCTGACCTATGCCTTGATAATCATCTTTGGGATGAACACATGCTTAACATCATTTGACAAGGTACTAAACTGTAAATAACTTGCATATACTTATTGAATATGAATAAAATCAAAAGTAAGACTACTACAGTAATTAAGTGTTAGTATTTGAGTGGGTCCTGGGCCCCTCTGTTGTGGAAAAGTTGGGCCCTGAGTTTGAAAAGGTTAAGGACCTCTGCTGTAGGATATTTTGTGATGGAAAATAATTAGACCACAAGCAAGGGCCCACTGCAGGAGATATTGGTTCCCAGTAGAATATATAATGATGTAAAGAAACACATATAAACGTAACACAACACTCGTATACAAACGTAACAACACTCACATATAAACGTAACACAACACTCGCATATCAACGTAACACAAGACTGGCATATAAACATAACACTTGCATATAAACGTAACAACACTCGCATTTAAACGCAACAACACCCGCATATAAACGTAACGCAACACTGGCATATAAACATAACACTCGCATATAAACGTAACACAATACTGGCATATAAACGTACACTTTCCATCATTGTAACTGAGCTACTGTGTTGAACAATTTCCCTTCTGGATCATTAAAGTTTGTCTAAGTGTAACGCAACACTGACATATAAATGTGACACAAAACTTGCATATAAATGGAACAACGCTCGCATATAAACATAACGCAACACTCGCATATAAACGCAAAAATACTCACATATAAATGTAACACAACACTCCCATATAAACGTAACACAACACTCACATACAAACAGAACAACAACACTCACTTATAACACAACAATCCCATATAAACTTAGCACTTGCATATAAACGTAACACTTGCATACAAACGTAAGAACAATCGCAAATAAACATAACACAACACTCACGTATGAACATAAAACTTGCATATAAACGTAACACTTGCATACAAACATAACACTCGCATAAAAAGGTAACACTTGCATATGAACGTAACACTCGATTAAAAACATAACACTTGCATATAAACGTAACAATTGCATATAAACGCAACACTCGCAAATAAACGTAATGACACTTGAATGTACAGGTAACAACACTGGCATTTAAACGTAACAACACTTGAATATAAACGTAACAACACTTGTATTTAAACGTAACAACACTCGCATTTAAACATAACACTTGAACGGAAACGGAACACTTGCATATAAACGTAACAACACTCGCAAATAAACGTAACACTCGCATATAAACGTAAGAACACTTGCATATAAACATAGCACTCGAAAATAAATGCAACAGCACTTGCATTTAAACGTAAAAACACTTGCATATAAACGTAACAACAATCGCAAATAAACGTAACACTTGCATATAAACGTAACAACACTTGCAAATAAATGTAACAACACTCCTCTTATATATAAATGTAACACTCGCAAATAAATGTAACACTCACAATAAATGTAACAACACTCGGATATAAACGTAACAACACTTGCATATAAACGTAACAACACTTGCATATAAACATAAAAATACTCGCAAATACACGTATTAACACTTGCATATAAATGTAACACTAGCATATAAATCTAACAACAACCGCATGTAAACGTAACAACACTCACATGTAAACGTAACAACACTCGCATATAAATGTAACAACACCCGCATGTAAACGTAACAACACTCGCATGTAAACGTAACAACACTCGCATATAAATGTAACAACACTCGCATGTAAACGTACCAGCACCCACATGTAAACGTAACAACATCCGCATATTAACGTAACAACACTTGTATGTAAACGTAACAACACTCGCATATAAAAATAACAACACTCGCATGTGAACGTAACAACACCCACATGTAAACATAACTACACTCGCATATTAACGTAACAACACTCGCATGTAAACGTAACGACACTCGCATATAAACGTAACAACACTCGCATGTAAACGTAACAACACCCACATGTAAACGTAACTACACCCGCATATTAACGTAACAAACACCCACATGTAAACGTAACAACACCCGCATGTAAACGTAACTTCACCCGCATATTAACGTAATCAACACCCAAATGTAAATGTAACTACACCCGCATATTAACGTAACAACACTCGCATGTAAACGTAACGACGCTCGCATATAAACGTAACAACACTCGCATGTAAACGTAACAACACCCACATGTAAACGTAACTACACCCGCATATTAACGTAACAAACACCCACATGTAAACGTAACAACACCCGCATGTAAACGTAACTTCACCCGCATATTAACGTAACAAACACCCACATGTAAACGTAACTACACCCGCATATTAACGTAACAAACACCCACATGTAAACGTAACAACACCCGCATGTAAATGTAACAACACTCGCTGTGGCACTAAAGATGCAAGAATATTTGCGGAGAGGTCTTCCTGCGGCAGAAGAAGAACTTTGTGTTGGATGCTGCTTGGCTGTGACGTCTGAGGCAGACATCTTTAAGGCGCTAAAACCTTTATTGATCGGGCTTATTGATCGCTAAATGGCTGCAGTGTGCTAATGGGTGCCTGCTAGCACCTAAAAGCTCAGCAAAAGGCCGAGCGGTCAAACAGATTCCTCCACCAAGGCTTAAACATCGCCCACTGAAACCAAGATGGAGACTCACTTTGTACTCCACTAATTCTCAGAATGACTTGCTTTTATTCATGCACGCTTTTTTACTGCCTGATTAGAGCTCGCTGCCTCTGCAGTGGAAATTTGGTCTTGTATTCCCTCCAAATGTGGAACTTGGGATGGCAAAATAACAGACTAAAGACAAACCTCCAGTGCAGTGGACGCTGGTTGTCAGGATCATACAGTACATGGTGACGCCAAGAAATATACCCTAAACATATATCCACTGCAGTGGACAATAGTTGTCAGTAGGATATATAGTATTGTGGGGCAGAAATGATCACAAACAAACGTCCACTGCAGTGGACACTGGTTCTAAAGAAGATAGATGATGACAGTAAAGTAATAGACGACAAATACACGTCCGCTCGGGTGGACACTGGTTCTAAGTAAGATATACACAATAATGGGGACAAAACCGACCATAAATAAATGTCCAGCGCAGTGGACGCTGATTTTAAAGACGATATATGATGACAGTAAAGAAATAGACGACAAATTAACGTCCACTGCATGCGACACTGGTTCTAGAGAAGTTATATGATGACAGTAGAGAAATAGACAATAAATAAACGTCCACGAGAGTGGACACTGGTTCTA
>NC_084637.1:20931607-20966607 GCF_033978795.1 Nerophis ophidion | reverse complement strand
CTGCCATTGCAACCTTTATCTGCAGAACAAAAGTCACACTTGAGCATAATTAGATTTTTGTTTCTTAGCAGCCAGGTGCATGGCTGACGCACGCGTGTGTGCGTGCGTGCGTGCGTGCGTGAGTGCGTGCGTGCGTGCGTGCGTGCGTGCGTGCGTGCGTGCGTGCGTGTGTGTGTGTGTTGTGTGAGACAGAGAATCTTAGTGAGGGATGACAAGGATAAAAATGACTTTAGTGGCCACGCCCTTGATTGTTCTCACATCAAAGATCCTCCAAAGAATTGTTTTCATGCTCTCTGCGTGCTGACTGTGGACTTCTATTTGCCACTGACCAATATCAAAATAAAATAAAATAAATGTGCTAGCATGTCAAATGTGCAATATCATGTGCAATATTTACTTGTGGCAGGTTCACATCTAAACGTCCTCCGATAAAATACCTTTTGCCAAAGTCCTTTACAAAATGCCAACACTTTTTTCTGCTCATCATCCTGTAAAACTACTTTTATTTGGAAGTACTATTATAATATTTCTGCTCATCATACTGTTATACTATTTCTGTTTGGAAGTACTATTATAATATTTCTGCTCATCATACTGTAATACTACTTCTGTTTGGAAGTACTGTTATGATATTTCTGCTCATCATCCTGTAATATTACTTCTGTTTGGAAGTACTATTATAATATTTCTGCTCATCATCCAGTAATACTACTTCTGTTTGGAAGTACTATTATAATATTTCTGCTCATCATACTGTAATACTACTTCTTTATGGAAGTACTAGTATAATATTTCTGCTCATCATCCAGTAATACTACTTCTGTTTGGAAGTACTATAATAATATTTCCGCTCATCATACTGTAATACTACTTCTGTTTGGAAGTACTATTATAATATTTCTGCTCATCATCCAGTAATACTACTTCTGTTTGGAAGTACTATAATAATATTTCCGCTCATCATACTGTAATACTACTTCTGATTGGAAGTACTATTATAATATTTCTGCTCACCATCTTGTAATACTATTTCTGTTTGGAAGTACTATTATAATATTTCCGCTCATCATACTGTAATACTACTTCTGATTGGAAGTACTACTGCTCATTATCCTGTAATACTACTTCTGTTTGGAAGTACTATTATAATATTTCTGCTCATTATCCTGTAATACTATTTCTGTTTGGAAGTGCTATTATAATATTTCCGCTCATCATACTGTAATACTACGTCTGTTTGGAAGTACTACTGCTCATCATCCTGTAATTTTACATCTGTTTGGAAGTACTATTATCAATCAATCAATGTTTACTTATAGAGCCCTAAATCACGAGTGTCTCAAAGGGTTGCACAAGCCACAAAGACTATGATCCCACATCAGGGCAAGAAAAAATAAATATATAAAAATTATTGAAGTAATATTATAATATTTCTGGTTCGACGTAGCATTACAGGATGATGACCAGAAATATTATTATTGTACTTCATGTTAATTAATGTAAAAATTAAAATATGTTCTTGTCATATTAGACTTTACCCTTGTAATATTACGTCTAACAATAAAATGATTCCCTAATAATTATTCCTCCTAATTGACATAATGCCTTATTCAAAACCCGACGTGTGAGGCAATGATGCACAATCACATCAAGAAAGATCAGATTGTTAGCGGGCGCCATCAAACCTTGTTATGAAATCAGTCTGACATCCAACGGGGCCACAGGGGCGGAGCCAGAAAGACTTTAGACTGGTGGTCACATGATCATTATGAATCACACCTCTAAATTAGTGAGGGAACTCTTCTCCCATTTTATGTCTGTCAATGTCATACATTTATTATTATTATTATTGTTATTATTATTATTATTATTATTATTGATATTATTATTATTAATATTATTATTATTATTATTATTATTATTATTTTCAAATAGTGAGAACAGAGTCAGTCCAAACTATTTGGACTTTCCTCAGCTCATAATATTCAAGCCGGCATTTTTCCGCCATTAGTCCGTGTCATTGTTCTGCATAAAAGGCACCAACACAAAGCCGGCATTTTTGTGTCTTTTTTCCATCTCTTGCTTTTCTGTATGAAAGTCATTCAGTGAACAATCTTTCATCACACATCCTGTTAGAACCGCCATTTTTCCGCCTTTCTCTGTGTCAGTGTTCTACATAAAAGGCACCAACACAAAGCCGGCATTTTTCTGTCTTTTTGTATCCCATCTCTTGCTATTCTTTATGAAAGTCATCCATTGAAAATTCTTCCATCAGACAGCCTGTTAGAGCCGCTGTTTGTGTCATTGTTTTGCACAAAAGGCACCGATACGCAACTGTTTTTGTGAACATCAGAAAGTCGTGTTAGTCACTACCTGTAAAAGCAGGCATTTTTACTACTTGTCTGTCTGTCGCCGTTCTGTGTAAAAGGGACAGACACACGGAATTGTGGAGGGAGTTATGTAAATATTCTGTAACAGAAGTATCTTTCACACCCCCTTTAAAAGCACATTCTTTCTGTCACAACATTCTGTATGAAATGCACCAGAAAGGAAAGGGTACAGAGGCTGTAACAGAGGCGGGACAAGGCCTGTGTATAAAAGGGTTCCTAAAGCATACACTAACGTAGGATGATGACATGTCGCTGTGGTTGCTTCTGTGTAAAAGGAGTTCACTCACTTTCCCATGAAGCACTTGGGCACGATGCTCAGCTTGCGGCGCCGGTCCTTGATGAGGTGGCGGCTCCTGGTCATCATCATGTGGTAGAGCTTCTCGCCCTTCTCGGCAATCATCACATAGGCGTCTCGCTCCATCCCCAGTTTCAGACCTGCGCCACCAAATCATGTCAGTCAAAATGGTGGGAAAACACGGCCGCCGTCGAGCACAATAGAGGATCTTTGGCTAGTTGTGCTGTTGCAGCAGGTGCATTAAAAACAACTGAGGATTGCTGACCACAGGACTTTACAGTAAGTCCTTAAAAACAGCAGAAAGCTCCTGTTAAAAAAATTGCAGTAGGTTATTAAAAACAAAAGCATTCCTATTGATTAGAGGAACTTTGAAATCCTTAAAAAGACAGCAAAGCTTTCGGGCCAAATAGTAGATACATTTTTGCAGTAGGTTCTTAAAAACAGCAAAGTCCCCCTGTTATGTAGATCTTTGACTAGTCTTTTTACAGTAGGTCCTCAAATAAAGCAGATAGTGTCACGTACAAGAAATTTACATTGACTCTTTGCGGTAAGTTCTTAAAGACAGCAACATTCTCCTGTTATATAGAAGATATTGGACTAGTCTTTTTGCAGTAGGTCCTCAAAAAGAGCAGATTTTGTCACGTACAATAGCTTTACATATAGATTTTGCAGTAGGCCCTCAAAAACAGCATATTGTGTCACATACAAGAGCTTTACATTGAGTTTTTGCAGCAGGTTCTTAAAAACAGCAACATTATCCTATTATATAGAATATCTTTAACTACTCTTTTTGCAGTAGGTCCTCAAAAACAGTAGATTGTGTCGCATACAACGGCTTTACATTGAGTTTTTGCAGTAAGTTGTAAAAAACATCAAAATATTTTCCTGTCAGGCAAAGGATCTTCGACTAACTGTTTTTGCAATAGGTGCTTAAAAACAGCAAAATGTTTTCCTGTCATATAGAGGATCTTAAACTCATGCTTTTGTGGTAGGTAATTAAAAATAGCGGAATGTTTTTGCCATGAAAAGTATCTTTGACGAGGGCTTTTTAGTAAGTGCCTAAAACTGCATAGTGCTCCTCCTGTCATATACAGAATATTTGATTAGCCTTTTTGGGGTAGGTTCCTAAAAAGAGCAAAATGTTCCTGTTTTGTAAAGGATCTTTGAGTGGTGTTTTTGTCGTAAGTACTTGAAAACAGCCAGAATGTTTTCCTGTCATGCAGAGGATCTTTGAGTAGTGTTTTTTTTAGTATAGGTATTTAAAAACAGCAGAATGTTTTCCTGTCATGCAGAGGATCTTTGACTAACTGGTTTTGCAATAGGTGCTTAAAAACAGCAAAATGTTTTCCTGTGATACTGAGGATCTTTGATATGAAATGTATCCATGACTAGCGCTTTCTAGTAAGTGCTAAAAAAACAGCAGCGTGATCCTCCTGTCGTATAAAGAATCTTCGATTAGCCTTTTTGGCGTTCGTCCCTAAAAACAGCGATATGCTGCTGTCATATAGAGGATCTTGACTAAGTGTATTTGTAGTAAGTACTTCAAAACAGCAGAATGTTCTCCTGTCATATAGAGGATCTTTGACTCATGCTTTTGTGGTAGGCACTGTTATACAAATGATCTTGGAGTACAGTTTCTCGCAGTATGTTCCTAAAAAAACAGCAGAGCGCTCCTGTCATATAGAGGATCTTTTCAAAGTGCAAAACAAAAATGTACAACTTGAGAAGTTTCCAAGAAGCGCTTCTCCCACAATTGTTTCTTTGAGAGACAAAAACGGCTTCCTCCTGAGTCCCAGAACAAAGCTGTTCTTTGGACTGCTTGAAGAACTGGTCCAGGACCGCCCAGCTGTGAGTGTGGATGGACCACAGCCAGGAGGTCTGCCTGCCAAGAAGAAGCAAACAATCCTCCACTCAGAGGGCCAAAATTCAGTCCAAGTGGTCGACTGGAAGGAGAACTTTGGGAGATGAAAGTCAAAAAACTCAAAGATGACATAAAAAGTATTTTTTTTGGGGGGGGAGTTATTTGAATTATTGAAAAAAATATGTGTAATTAAAATATGATTAATCAAAAAATAAATAAAAAATTTTTGTAATGTATTCCTAATATGTTTTTCAAATAACTACAAACTTTAAAAATATGATTGTATTAAAACATTATTAATAAATAGAGTGACAAATGTGGCCCAACACATTTTTTCACGTGGCCTAACACATTATTTCATTAGGTCCAACACATTATTTCAAGTGGCCCATCACATTATTTCAAGTGGCTCAACACATTATTTCACATTGCCCAACACATTATTACGTTGGCCCAGCACATTGTTTCATGTGGCCCCACAAATTATTTCAAGCTGCCCAACACTTTATTTCAGTTGGCCAAACACATTATTTCACATTGCCCAACACATTGTTTCATGTGGCCCAACACAGTTTCTGGTGGCCCAACACATTGTTTCTGGTGGCCCAACACATTGTTTCATGTGGCCCAACACATTATTTCAGGTGGCCCCACACATTATTTATGTGGCCCCACACATTATTTCAGTGGCCCCACGCATTATTGCATCTGGCCCAACACATTATTTCAAGTAGCTCAACACATTATTTCAAGTGGCCCAACACCTTATTCCACATTGCCCAACACATTATTTCAAGTGGCCCAACACATTATTTCATGTTGCCCGCCAAATCACATTATTTGAAGTGGTCCAACACATATTTTAAATCGGCCAGCTACATCATTTTATGTCATCCTGCACATTATTTCAAGTGGCCAAACACATTATTGCATGTGGTCCAGCACATTATTTAATGTGGTCCAGCACATTATCTAACGTGCCCAGCTAAATCATTTCTTGTGGCCCAGCCTAATATTGCATGTGGCCCAACACATTATTTAATGTGGCCAGCCAAATCATTTAAAGTGGCCCAGCATCATAATTCATGTGGTTCAACACATTATTTCATGTGGTCCAGCACAGTATTTTATATGGCCCAAAACATTACTTCATGTGGGCCAACACATTATTTCACGTGGGCCAACACATTATTTCACGTGGGCCGACACATTATTTCACGTGGGCCGACACATCATTTCACTTGGCTCAACACATTATTTCTTGTGGCCCAACATATTATTTCATGTGGCCCAACACATTATTTATGTGGCCCAACCCATTATTTCATGTGGTCCAGCACAATATTTCATGTGGCCCAACACATTATTTCATGTGGACCAACGCATTATTTCACAATGCCCAACACATTATTTTTTGTGGCCCAACACATTATATAACGAGGCTCAAAACATTATTTCAATTGGCCTAACACATTATTTCACATTGCCCAACACATGATTTCATGTGTTCCAACACATTATTTCACGTGGCCCAACACATTATTTCACATTGCCAAACACACTATTTTAAGTGGCCCAAAACATTATTTCATGTGACCCAACACATTATTTCATGAGACCCCACACATATTTCCAAGTGGCCCAACACAATATTTCATGTTTCCTGCCAAATCCTTTTACATGGCGCAGCACATCATTTCATGTGGCCAGTCATCACATTTTATGTCATCCAGCACATCATATCATAGATAGATGGATGGATGGATGGGTGGATGGATGGATGGATGGATGGATAGATGGATAGATGGATAGATGGATAGATGGATAGATGGATAGATGGATAGATGGATAGATGGATAGATGGATAGATGGATAGATGGATAGATGGATAGATGGATAGATGGATAGATAGATAGATAGATAGATGGATAGATGGATAGATGGATAGATGGATAGATAGATAGATAGATAGATAGATAGATAGATAGATAGATAGATAGATAGATAGATAGAACTTTATTGATTCCTTCAGGAGAGTTCCTTCAGGAAAATTAAAAATCATGTGGCCCAACATATTATTTCATGTGGTCCAGCACAATATTTCATGTGGTCAGCCAAATAATTTCTAGTGGCCCAGCATACTATTTCATTTGGTCCAGCACAATATTTCATGTGGCCCACCACATTACTTCATGTGGTCCACCACAATATTTCAAGAGGCTAGCCAAATCATTTAATGGGACCCAGCATAATAATTTATGGGGTAGAGAACATTATTTCATGTGGTCCAGCACAGTATTTCAAGTGGCCTAAGACATTATTTCATGTGCCCAATACAGTATTTCAGGTAACCCAACACATTATGTATAAAATGACAAAAAACATTATTTCATGATGGCCAACCACATCATTTTTTCGTCATGCAGCACATTATTTCAAGTGGCCCAACACATTATTTCATGTTCCCTGCCAAATCATTTTGCGTGGCGCATGCAACACACTATTTAATGTGGCCAGCCACTTCGTTTTATGTCATCCCGCACATTATGTCACGTGGCCACCTACTTCCCTTTTGTGGTCCAGCACATTATTTAATGTGGCCAACCACATCATTTTTTGTCATCCAGCACATTATTTCCTGTGGCCAACCACATTTTTTTTGTCATCCAGCACATTATTTCAAGTGGCCCAACATATTATTTCATATTCCCCACCAAATCATTTTACTTGGCGCAGCACAATATTTAATGTGGTCCAGCACATTATTTAACATTATTTAATGTTGCCAGCAACTTCGTTTTATGTCATCCAGCACATTATTTCATGTGTTCCATCACATTATTTAATATGGCCGAATACATTATTTAATGTGGCCCAATACATTATTTAATGTGGCTCAATAGATTATTTCAGAGGCCCAACACATTATTTCAAGTTGCCCAACACATTATTTCCAGCGGCCCAACACATTATTTAAAGTTGCCCAACACATTATTTCCCGCGGCCCAACACATTATTTCACGTGGCCCAACACCCAAGTGCATTAATTGCAGGCCGCTCCATCAGGAGTAGTGTCACCTTCCAAGGAAAGCGTGTCAGACAAAGAGAGGCGGAGCAAGTGTGGCCCTCAGGCAGGTAATGGAACACCTCCAGATAATTCAGGGCACAATCGTTAAAGAGGCTCATTCTCCTCAAACACCATCCTCCAACACCATTTGTGCCAGCGAGATTCAATTGTGTTTTGTTTTTTTCCAGGCCGCCAACGCTATCAGGTGGCCTGGACCTGCGCAGATGGGGTTAAATCCACGAGGCGGAACACGGCAAAGACAGATGGCGTAGGACAGGTTGGAGAGAAGACGGTCCAGAGGGTGTCAAGTTACCAACTGCTCCAGGTCCGTGGCACAAAAGTTCTGCCGCCTTCCGTTTGGAAGCTTGAGGCCACGTCACCGCCAGCCAAAGAAAATCAAAGGACGAAGCGTTTAATTAGCGCACAAGCAAGCGCCAAACTGACAGAGACTAGCATGACCTAATTCCAACACTATTTTTAGTCGCCGTTGTTGGCTAATTTGTCCCAGCTTGCTGAGAAAACTGCAACACAACACGTGCTCCCCCAATAATACGTGTCAACTACACTCATTAATACACAAATTATTAGAAATGCCATGCCACTTTTTGCACACAACCCTGGAAATACCTTGGAAATAAGAATGCAAGATATATAAAACATGTTTTTTTTTTTTTAATTGTATTCATTTTGGGAACTGTTGTTAAAAATAAAATAAGAAATGTAACAATAGCAACAATGATCTAATAAATAATCTTTCTTTTAGTTTGTTTATTATATTATTTGTGGGACTATTGCAAACAATGTGTGACATAAGTAGATATTTTATGATAAATAATAAGTAAAAAAAATACAAATATTTATTCATTTTGTTTAAATAATTTTGGGGAACGTTGCAAAAAAAGATGTAGTAATAAAGTTAAAAAAAAAATCTAATCATTTAAAAAATCTATTTTTTTTTTTTAAATATTACTTTTGGGGATCATTGTAAATAAAATAATAAGTATCTGATAAATAATCATTTATTCAAAGTTTGAATTTTTTTGAAAAATTATATTATTTCTTGGGCTTTTACGAACAAATGTGTAAATATTATAATCATATAATAAATAAGTAAAACAAATACAAATATGTATTTATTTATTTTTAAATAATTCTATGGAATGAAGTAAAACAACATCTAATGAATAAATCAAAAATACATTTTTAAAAAGTATTTAACTTTTGGGCTAATTGCAAAAAAGTAGCAATATTAGTAACAATTATCTAATAATTGATAATTTATTAAAAGTTTAAAAAATATATTTTGAAAAATTATATTTCTAGGACTATTGCAAAAAATGTGTAATGATAACAGACATATTATAATAAATAATAAGTAACACAATTAGAAATATGTATTTATGTTGTTTAAATAATTTTGGGTAACATTGCGAAAACAAGTGTGATAATAAAGTAAAAAAAATAATTTTAAAAAATCTATTTTATAAAAGTATATTACATTTAATATGATTCATATAAAAACAATAATTAATGACATTCCACTTTTTTAACACAACCCTTAAAAAGCCTAGAGAATAACAACTCAATAAATATAAAAAATATATTTTTTAAGATCGGATTCATTTTGGGGACAATTGTAACAAAAAAGTGGGTGGGGAGAGGGAAGTCCGGGCTTCCCTGCTGAGGCTGCTGCCCCCGCGACCCGACCTCGGATAAGCTGAAGATGATGGATGGATGGATGGATGTAACAAAAAAAGTAGTAATAATAATGAAAACTGATCTAATAAATAACTATTCATTCAGAGTCAAAAACTTCTTTTTTTTTAATTATGTTATCACTTGGACTATTGCAAAAAATGTGTAAAAATAATAGACATATTATAATAAATAATAAGTAAAAATGTACAAATATATTTTATTTTATTTAAATACTTTTAGGGAATGTTGAAAACAAATGTAAAAGAAAAGTAAAAATAAACTAATTGAAACAATTTATTCATATAATAACATACACAAATTTTTTTTTTTTTAAATAATAATTTATACAAACATAATAATGAATAACATGCCACTTTTTTCACACAACTCTAAAAAAACAGAGAAAATAATAACTTAATTAATATAAAAAATATATATTTTAAAATTTATTAATTTTGGGGACAATCAAAAAAAAAAGTAGAAATAATTAAAAAAATACCTCATAAATACATTTTGGGGAAAATTAAAAAAAAAAGTTGAAATAATTTGAAAAAAAACCTAATAAATAAGTATTTATTCAAAGTATGAACTTTTTAAAAAAATAATGTTAATATTGGGATTTTTGCAAAAAATGTGTAATAATAACATACAACATTTAATAAATAAGTACAAATTTACAAATATTTATTTTGTTCAAAAACTTTTGGGGAACGTTGCAAACTTGTAAAAAAAAGTAAAAATGTATTTTTTTAAACTATCTTACTTTTAATAGTAATTAATGTAAAAATTATAACTTCATAAATATAAAACCATTTTTTAAAGATTGTATTAATTTTGTTGACGGTTATGAAAAAGAAAAGAGTAATCAAAACAACAATTGTTTAATAAATAAAAATGTATTAAAAGTGAAAAATATTTTTGAAAAATCCTATTATTTTGGGGTGTATTGCAAAACTTGTGTAATAATAATATACATATTATAATAAATAGTAAGTAAAAACAATTACAAACATTTATTTATTTTGTTTGAATAATTTTGGGGAACGTTACAAAAAAGTGTTGTAGTAAATGAAAAATCTGATAATTAAAAGCGTGTATTACTCTTGGGGACCATTCAGTCATCCATTTTTTTCTACCGCTTGTCCCTCTGAGGGTCGGGCGGAAGGCAAGGTACGCCCTTGAGGCGTGGCACAGATAGTAGAGCAGTCGTGCCAGCAACTTGAAAGTTCCTGGTTCGAATCCAGCTCCCGCCATCCTCGTCACGGCCGTTGTGTCCTTAGGCAATACACCTCACTCCTGATAAGCGTCGCGGTTATTAGCGCTTTTCATCCGCCATCAGTGTGAATGTGACGTAAAGGTATCATCAAGAAATAATACAATACAGACAAGCCGTCACCTCATGGCAAGGCAAACACAGACAGACAACATTCACATTCACACGCTAGGGCCAAATTAGTGTTGCCAATCAGCCTCCTAAGAATAGAATAGAATAGAATAAAAAGTACTTTATTGATCCCTGGGGGAAATTCAGCTAAGGGGCATAGTCATATATATATATATATATATACATATATATATATATATATATATATATATATATACATATATATATATATACATATATATATATATATATATATATATATATATATATATATATATATATATATATATATATATATATATATACATATAAAATCAATATAATAAGTTTCAATAAATAATTATTAATGACATTTACAAAAATGCATCTTAAAAAATATATTCATTTTGAGGATTGTTGCAAAACAATTTCTAATAATAATCATCTAATAAATAATATATTATTAAAATAAGGAAGTGAAACCATAACAAAAAATGAAATAAAATAAATAATCTGGTCAACTTTCCACAGCCTTTTATTGTTCAAAGTGGTTTATTAGGTTTTTTGCGTGGTTTGGGATGATTTATGTTTGTAGAGTTTGGACTTTTTTCACCTGCTGGCCAACGTACTTTGATAGGATGGACTTGATCTGTCCCACAGTGGGGAGAAATGTGGATACACAAAGTTGACAAACGCTAAAGTAAAAAACAAGAGGGAAACTTCAAACTTCGGTTTGAAAAAAATAGAAGTTGTCTTACTTTCTCGCTGCTCCCGCTCCCTCAAGATGGCGTCCAGCCACTTCTGCTTGTCCTCCGCTGTTTTGGTCATGCACACGAACCACTTGTTCTTCGCCGTGTTGTGGATCTTCCAGCCGTTTGTCACTGTGTAGTTGTTGCTGTGATAGTCCGCTGCCGTCAAAAACATCAAAAAGGGAAAATAATCACAACTAATATAATTTAGCTACCGTCATTCTCCTCACAATAGACGTTTGCCACAAGAGAAACTTATTTTTTTTACTTTGGATTTGTCAGAAGGTTACCAATGATAACAGCGTAGAAAAATGTGATGATAACCATAGAACCAGGAATAAAATGTGTATTTACGCTGGAAAGGGGTTTTTCAATTCCACCAGTTCCAAAAACTACTGCTAGGTTCCATCTGCATTATATGGGAGGAGTTTTGCCTTATTTTACATTTGAAAAATAAATCATTTGCATATTTTCATTGTTTTTAAGTACATACATACAATTACATAAATTATAAAAAAACATTGCTGCAAACATATTTTTAATATATAATAAAACCATTTTTCTAAATTTATGCATTTAAGAAAAAAATAACACATAATTAAAAAAATGTATGTGTATATATATATATATACATACTGTACAGTATATATATATATATATATGTGTGTGTGTGTAAATACAGTATATTAATCATATTATATTTTAACCAATATATATTATATATATATTAAAAAAAAGTTAAGTTAAAAAATAGATATTATCTATCAAAAATATTTTATATTTATATGTATGCAGAGGGGTTAGTGCGTCTGCCTCACAATACGAAGGTCCTGAGTAGTCAGGGTTCAATCCCGGGCTCGGGATCTTTCTGTGTGGAGTTTGCATGTCCTCCCCGTGAATGCGTGGGTTCCCTCCGGTTACTCTGGCTTCCTCCCACTTCCAAAGACATGCATCTGGGGAATAAGTTGATTGGCAACACTAAAAATTGGCCCTAGTGTGTGAATGTGAGTGTGAATGTTGTCTGTCTATCTGTGTTGGCCCTGCGATGAGGGGCAACTTGTCCAGGGTGTACACCGCCTTCCGCCCGATTGTGCCCCCCGCGACCCCAAAGGGAATAAGAGGTACAAAATGGATGGATGGATATATATGTATGTATGTATCAATGATGTGCAGTGAACTAAACACCAGGTGAAGCATACATACTTTTTTTTCTTCTTTTTTTTTCTTTCTTAAATTCATATGTACAGCTCTGGTCATTGTTAATTTAGGTTGCACGTTAGAGTTTCAGGGAAAAAAGGGGAGTTATTCGCGTTCATAAAAACGTTATCATAATGATATTATGATATGATAAATGGGTCCAAAAACTATTTGATAAAGTTGTTATTAAATACTTTTTGGTCCCATTTGTTTTTAACAAAATAAATCAAGTATTGTGAGTGTATATTACCTTTCTGTATTTGTGTCTGAAGCAACAATAGCTATCCTCCATGAAAACGTACTTTATATGAACAAATTCATTTTGTCTTAAATTCCAGTTTAGAGAAGTATTTAAACCTGGATACAGTATATAATCCTCCATATTGGCAGAAACATTCATTTAATTCAATTTCATTCCAAAAAATTAAACAATATTTTTGCATCTGACAAAAAACAACTACAAACGCTGGCTTACTCTAATAAAAATGCCATGTTTGTTATAAATACAGTTAAAAAAAAAAAAGAGAAAAAAATGCTGGCTTTTGCTGGAGAGACCTGTGTCTGCTAGCTTCAGCGCCCCCACTTCTCCCAGTGTGGCGAATCAGAGTACTGCTGAGGCATTGAACTGCAAGTTGACAATATATCTTCCCCTACCTTGAGGCAGAGGTACTTGCTGCCTCAAGACCTGCCTTTTCCACGTGGCAACAAGAATGCGCGCCCTCGCACGCACGCCCAATACACACTGTGTGCAGCCGTAGAGGCACTGCCTGTGTCTGCCTCACTTCTCAACTGCTGCATTGTTTTGATCAGGAAACATGGAATTTCCTCGATTTTGACCATGAAACTTATCAAAATATACAGAAACCACACCAAAATCACATAGAAAGCATAAACCAAAAGAGAAATATTAAAACTTATTTTATTTTATTACTTTGTTTTAGAACATCTCATGGTTAAGCCACCTGGTGGCAGGTGAGGCACTGCCACACTAGCCTCCCCTGACCTCACGTCACTGGTATGTATGTATGTATGTATGTATGTATAAACATATTTTTTGGTTAAATTACCAGCGCAAATGTGCTAATAAATTCCCAAAAGATTTTTGGTTTTAGTTTGTGTAAGTTTAGTTTTTGTCAAAGCCAAGCCGTGAATTAGTGCCACCTGAGGAGCCTCAGTGCGCATCAAGAAATCATTTTGTTGAAAGAAAATATTTGGAAAAAAATATATGTGTGTGTGTGTATATATATATATATATATATATATATATATATATACATATACACACACATATATATATGTACATACACAAACACATATACACACATATATATAAACATATATATATACATATACACACACATATATACATATATATGTGTGTGTGTATATATATATATATATATATATATATATATATATATATATATATATGATATATCTTTTTTTTTCCCTTCTTATTATTATTTTAACTATCACCACAAATTAATTCCCAAAATATTTGCAGTTTTACTTTGCTTCAGTTTGCATGTCGATATATTTTGTAAGGGGGAACATTTTAGAAAAATGTACAAATTTCACAATGTTTTTTTTCTTTTTTTCACATTAATATTATTCTAAACAAAATTAAAAAAAACATTTTGCAAAAAGAATGACATTCTACTTCCACCACTACTTTTTGACATGAAACACATCCCAAAAGAGATTTTTGACTTGGGTCTACTGTCACATCAATACTTGTGACACTTCAAGGGGGAAGAAAAGCTCCGGTAGCTCTCACATGCTCGGGGAGTGTTTTGTCTTCTGTGAGGATCAATGCATGCCAAAGTCAAAACATTCGAGAATTGATGTTGTTCTTTTTGTGGTTGTGAAACTGCAAAACATTCTGCCGTTTACTGAAAAGAGGAAACACGTGAGCGAGAGGAAGACAGCGTTACTACACTCGCGCGCGCACACAGTCAACCACATCCAGCCCACAGACGAGGCGTTGGCACAGCAATTCTGTGGATTCGCACCTCGGGGGCTGCAGCCACACCTCCAACTGAATCTTTGACACCAAAAGAGAAGAAAAAAAAAAGTTGGTACTCGGCCGGCTGTGTGCTACTTCCTGTTTGAAACTCAGCACAGAGAGCGACGCCCCACCCAAACCGTCAGCTCCTGACATATTCACAACATTGGTGGAAACTGTAAACAAAGCAATTGCAAATTAAAGGAGGGGCGTCGCAGCAAGCAACATACTCCAAGAAATCATCAAAGCAGGACCAAAGATTAGACGATGTACTGTACATTAAAATGTATTTTATTGTCTTGTGTACTTCATTTACATTAAAATTTATTTTATTGTCTTGTTTACTTCATTTATCATTACACTTTCAACCGCATTTAAATGTTGCCAACAGTTGACTAGCATACCATGCAATGTCTCCAAGAAATCATCAAAGAATGACCAAAGACTAGACAATGTACATTAAAATGTATTTTATTGTCTTCTTTACAGTATTCTTCATTACACCTACGAACACAATCAAACATTGCCAACTGTCGAGCAGCACACCATGCACTGTTTGCAATAAATCATCAAAGACCAATGTCTTGGAAAAATATATCACTCTTGAATCAACACAGCAGTTAATACAATAATCAATGTTAATTAAAAACTAAATGTGGGATATAAATATAATTGAAGTATAATTCTTTGTATATAGTATATAATTGGTGCAAAGGTTTAACATGTGTACAAACCCCGGTTCCATTTGAGTTGGAAAATTGTGTTAAATGTAAATATAAATGGAATACAATGATTTGCAAATAATTTTCAACCCATATTCAGTTGAATATGCTACAAAGACAACATATTTGATGTTCAAACTGATAAACATTTTTTTGTTTGCAAATAATCATTAACTTCATAATTTGATGCCAGCAACAAGTGACAAAGAAGTTGAGAAAGGTGGCAATAAATACAGATAAAGTTGAGGAATGCTCATCAAACACTTATTTGGAACATTCCACAGGTGTGCAGGCTAATTGGGAACAGTTGGGTGCCATGATTGGGTATAAAAGCAGCTATGCAAAGTAATTCACAAACAAAGATAGGGTGAGGGTCACCACTTTGTAAGTAAATTGTCGAACAGTTTTAGAACAACATTTCTCAACCAGCTATTGCAAGGAATTTAGGGATTTTACCATCTACGGTCTGTAAAATCATCAAAAGGTTCAGAGAATCTGGAGAAATCACTGCACGTAAGCGATGATAGTACGGACCGTGGATCCCTCAGGTGGTAGTTTCCTCAGTTCCCAAACGTTTATTGAGGGTTTTTAAAAGAAAAGGTGATGTAACACAGTGGTGAACATGCCCTTTCCCAACTACTTTGGCACGTGTTGCAGCCATGAAATTATAGGTTAATTATTATTTGTAAAAAGAAATAAAGTTTGAGTTTGAACATTAAATATGTTGTCTTTGTAGTGCATTCAATTGAATATGGGTTGAAAAGGATTTGCAAATCATGGTATTCCGTTTATATTTACATCTAACACAATTTCCCAACTCATATGGAAACGAGGTTTGTACAAGGATATTTTACATGCCTTTACTGTGTATATAATTGAACAGTATTTATGTTGTGTACAATGTGTATTTATAATATGTTGTGAAAAGGAAATTTTATATTTTTTGGAAGTTCATCTTGTACTTGACTTTGTTTATAGGGTTAGGCGCAATAAGTGTTCAACTTCAGCCTAAACCCTTTCGGTCCGCAACATTTTTTTTTTTTAATTTATGAATGGAAAACTGTTTGTTTATGAATGTTCATCTGTTTGTTTATGTAAAACTGTTTGTTTATTTTGTTGGCCATTGACCGAAGAAATAATCAACTAAACTAACGCATGACCAAAGACTAGACGATGTACAATAAAATGTATTTTATTGTGTTGTTTACATAATTTATCATTACACTTACAACCGCTCCAATAAAGACACAGACACCAAAGCATGACCAAAGACTAAACGATGCACATTAAAATGTATTTCATTGCCGTGTTTACATCATTTATCATCACACTTACAACCGCATTTAAAGATTGCCAACAGTCGAGAAGCATACCATGCACTGTCTTCAATAAAGACAGGGACACCAAAGCATGACCAAAAACTAGACGATGCACATTAAAATGTATTTCATTGCCTTGTTTGCAGCATTTATCATTACACCTACAAACACAATGAAACACTGCTAACAGTCAAACAGCATACCATGCACTGTCTGCAATAAATCATCAAAGCATGACCAAAAACTACACAATGTACATTAAAATGTATTTTATTGCCCAGAATTCCCAGTTTTCCAAAGCCCTATTTTCACCTATTCCTGGAAAGTTTTCACAATCCACATTTTTCAACCGTTTTTCACCATTTCACCTTCAAAACATTCCTCTTAGTTTGGAAAACAATACTGTTTTTTTTTTTAAGAAATCCCAGATTTTCCTGGAATTCTAAAATACCCTGTTAAATTTAAACCGTTACTACGTCAACATTTTTTAAGCGATGAAAAGAGTTCCAACACCAACTCATTCATATTTTCTTGGAATACTGTGCTAGTACCAATACTTTCAAAAGTTCACAGTTTTCCCCAAATTCCAGGAATTCCCATTTAAATTCAAACTGTTACTAAGTCAAAATTTTCAACCGATTAAAAAAATTCCAACACCAACCCATTTGTATCGTCTAGGACAACTGTGCTCGTATCAATATTTTCAAAAATTCCCGGTTTTCCCGAAATTCCCAAATGTTCAGGAAACATTTCTCAAAATTCTACGGATTTTTAAACCCGAATTACACATTTTAAACCATTCAACCACACTACTCTTCCCATAAATCAAACGCAAAACATGTTGTCCGTTTTCCAAAATTCACAGTTTTCCCTTAATTTCCAGTAATTTTCTCCCCATTGACAATGAATACATCCCACATTTCTCACCAGATTTGAACCGTTCCAACATCCACACTCCACTCACCCTGCACATTCCAGCCAGCATGTGTCCCAGTTCAGCATCATTCCCTGATTACCCGGAAATACCAGGAATTTCCCTCTATTGAAAATAAATGGGCAATGTAAAAACCTCTCCATATCCCACATTTCTCTACCAATTTGAACCTTTCAAGCAACCACACACTCCACTTACCTTGGAAAACCAAACTCAAAGAATTCCAGGAATTCCCAGAATTCCCAGTTTTCCAAAGCCCTATGTTCACCTCTTCCTGGAAAGTTTTCACAGTCCACATTTTTCAACCGTTTTTCACCATTTTACCTTCAAAACATTCCTCTTAGTTGGGACAACAAAACTATCATTATTCTTTTCCCACAAATTCCCTGTTTTCCCGAAATTCTTGTTACTACGTCTACATTTTTCAACCAATAAAAAAAAAATTCAACATCAACGCTTTCATTTCATCTAAGACAATTGTGCTAGTATCAGTATTTTTTTTCAAAAATCACGATTTTCCTGATATTTCAAAATGTCCAGGGAATTCCCATTGAAATACATGGGAACATTTATCAAAATTCTTTGCATTTTTCAAACCCGAATCTGACCTTTTCAACCATCCAACCACACTACTCTTCCCATAAATCAAACGCAAAACATGCTGTCCCTTTCTAAAAATTCCCAGTTTTCCCATAATTTCTGGTTATTTTCTCCGCACTGACAATGAGTACATCCCACATTTCTCACCAGATTTGAACCATTCCACCATCTAGACCAGGGGTAGGGAACCTATGGCTCGCGAGCTAGATGTGGCTCTTTTGATGACTGCATCTGGCTCTCGGATAAATCTGAGCTGACATTGCTTAACATAAGTAATGAATGATTCCACTTGTAATCAAAGTGTTAAAAATAACGTACAAAATATAAAACATTCTCATGCATTTTTATTCCATCCATCTGTTTTCTACCGCACCTGTTCAAAAAGTTGCGTAATGGTAAGAAGTTATGTATTTATTATTGGTTAGTGTGGGGCTTGCCCTCTTGGGGGTTCTTCAGACCACCAAGCACCGAGATGAGAGCCTGTTTCAGGGTTACAATATTGTTTTATTTTTCAATTAGTCTCTCTTTGTCTTTCGTTCTCGCTCGCGCTCTGGCTCCAGCTCCAACCTGTCTCTCCTACTGGCTGCTGCTTATAACAGAGCGACAGGTGATTAGATATCAAGGCCGAGGTGGACCATCTACGCACCTGTCACTGATTTCGAGGCCTGTCCTGGCACATCCCAGTTCGCTGCAGGCCCGCAGGCCACACCCCCTCCTCAGTTAGCTTCAGAATAACAATGTTATTACAAAGAATAAGAGACCTCTTATACCCTAGAAATGTTGGTGTTACTTAAAAAAGCACACATTTAGATGTGTTCAGTGTTAAGAAAAATATTATATGGCTCTTACGGAAATACTTTTTGAAATATTTGGCTTTTTGGCTCTCTCAGCCAAAAAGGTTCCCGACCCCTGATCTAGACACTCCACTCACCCTGCACATTACAGCCAGCATGTTTCACGGTTCCGAACATTCCCTGATTACCCGGAATTACTGGGATTTTCAGGAAAACCAAACTCAAATAATTCCAGGAATTCACATAATTACCAGAATTACTACTTTTCCAAAGCCCTATTTTCACTTCTTCCTGGAAAGTTTTCACAGTCCACATTTCTCAACTGTTTTTCACCATTTCACCTTCAAAACATTCCTCTTAGTTGGGACACCAAAACTAACATAATTATTTTCGCACAAATTCTCTGTTTTCCCGAAATTCCCAAATGTCCAGGGAATTCCCATTCACATGAATGGAAATTTTCTCAAAATTATTTGCATAGTTTTAAACCCAAATCCAACCTTTTCAACCATCCACCCACACTACTCTTCCCATAAATCGAACGCAAAACATGTTGTCCCTTTCCCAAATTTCCCTGTTTTACTGTAATTTTCTGTAATTTTCTCCCCATTGACAAATAATATATTAATGTTAAACTTAAAGTTAAAGTACCAGTGATTGTCACACATACACTAGGTGTGGTGAAATTATTCTCTGCATTTGACCCACCACCCTTGATCACCACCTGGGAGGTGGGGGGAACAGTGGGCAGCAGCGGTGGCCGCGCCCGGGAATCATTTCTGGTGATTTATCCCCCAATTCCAACTGTTGATGCTGAGTGCCAAGCAGGGGGTTATTGGGTCCCATTTTTATAGTCTTTGGTATGATTCCGCCGGAGTTTGAACTCACAACCTACCGATCTCCAGGGGGACACATTAACCATCCCACATTTCTGAACCTATTTAAATCGTTCCAACATCCACACACTCCCCTCACCCTGCACATTCAAGCCAGCATATTTCCCGGTTCCAATCATTCCCTGATTACCAGGAATGTCCGTCCATTGAAAATTATTGGGCAATATACAAACCTCTCCATATCCCACATTTCTCAACCGATTTGAACCGTTCCAAATGGAATTGCAAAGTCTACTTTTGTTGTACTTTTGTAGCTGTATGACAAAATAGCGTGACTGAACTAACAGCTGGTCGCAGCAGCTCTGTGCTCTTTTGTGTCCTCTTTTGTGTTGTTTAATGTTTCCCTCTGGTGTTTTTTACCTTTTAGTGTAAACCCTTTACACTGCACAACCACTTATGGCACTTTTCATGATTTTTTCTCTACTTTTAGCGCTTTTTTGTGGACTTTTCGAATCTTCACTGTTCTGTGGAAATGTGCGTAGACAACAGCAGCATCGCTAATCATTCTTATTAGAGGAATTTAAATCCGACTTTTTTGTTTCCTTCTTGGCGAGATGAACTGCACTCAGCATACCATGCACTATCTTGAATAAAGAGGTGTGTGTGATTGCTGAGCGGACACAAACCTGTTCCGTCCTCCACGTTTTCCACCTCCATCACCTCCGTGTTGATTCTGCCCCTGAAGACGTAAAGTGGGCCGTTGATGGACTTGGTCCTCTTGGTGGATTTCTTCCCGGAAACCCTAGAAGAGAGAAGATCACTTAAGACGTCACACTCTTCATCGCGCCGCAGTGTTCATTCTCACCTGGACTTCCTTTTGCAGTAGACCAGAAGGTTGTCAAACAGGAAAAAGACACGCTCTTGAATATTCCCCGCCGAGATTTTGAGGAGATTTCCATGAAGCAACAACTCGGAGCAGATGTCTGTGAGGTTGGTGCCCTGAAAGCAAAAAGCATACCAGTCTAAAATAAGGTGCAAAAAGGATTTCTATTTTCATGATTTTATAACCATATTACATTTTCATACAACCTGTTTGTAAAAAACAAATAAATAAATAAATAAATAAAAATAAAGCTTCCAACTATTAATCAGCTGCAGACTTGTTTGTTTTCAGTCAGAGTAGATATTGATCCGATATCATCAAATAAACAATTATCATATATATATATATGTATATATATATATCCATCCATCCATCCATCCATCAATCCATTTTTATCGATTAGTCCCTTCAGGGTCGCGGGGGGCGCTGGAAGCTATCTCAGCTACAATTAGACGGAAGGCGGAGTACACCCTGGACAAGTCGCAACCTCATCGCAGGGCCAACACAGATAGACAGACAACATTCACACACACACACACACACACACACACACATATATATATATATATATATATATATATATATATATATATATATATGATAATCGTTTATATATATTGTATATATATATATATAGTATATATTTATATATGTATGTGTGTCATAAAGGTGTAAACTAAAAGGTATATACATATATATATATATATATATATATATAGACATATATATACATATATACACATACATCTATACATATATATAAATATACATATATACACAAATATACATATCCTGTATGCATACATATATAGATTCATATCCATATATACATACAAAAATATACGTTTATGTATACATACATACATGTATGTATATTTATATATATATACACACACACACATATGTGTGTGTGTGTGTGTGTGTCGTAAGAGTGTAAACTAAAAGGTGCATATATACATACACATATATCTATATGTATACACATATAAATATACATTTATACATACATGTATACATATATACATACACATACATATAAATAAATAAATAAATGGGTTGTACTTGTATAGCGCTTTTCTACCTGCAAGGTACTCAAAGCGCTTTGACACTACTTCCACATTTACCCATTCACACACACATTCACACACTGATGGAGGGAGCTGCCATGCAAGGCGCTAACCAGCAACCATCAGGAGCAAGGGTGAAGTGTCTTGCTCAGGACACAACGGACGTGACGAGGTTGGTACTAGGTGGGGATTGAACCAGGGACCCTCGGGTTGCGCACAGCCACATTTCCACAGCGCGACGCCTGTGTGTGTGTGTCATGAGAGTGTAAACTAAAAGGTCTATATATAAATAGATATCTATATCTATTTACAAATATTTATATGTATACATATATAAATATACATATATACACATATACATACACATAAAAATATAGATAAATATACATATATGTATACATGCATATATACACATACATATATACACGTACATACATATATACAGTATCGCTCTCTCATATACTGTATCCATACACATATACTGTATATGTATAAATATACATGTGTATACATACATCTATATATATATGTAGGTGTGGGAAAAATCACAAGACTACTTCATCTCTACTTCATGAAGTAGTCTTGTGATTTTTCCCACACCTACATATTGCGCTCTACCACGGTATCGAGCACTATTCTCTGGATAATCCAATCAAGACATACATCTATATATATATACACATATATATATTCATAAAAACATACATATATATGAATATACATATATGTATACAAACATACACTCATATCTCTCTCTTATGGTAAGCTATAGCTCGCAGCTACACAACAGCTAAGCACGCAATAGCACACAAGCTAGACATACGTAATACTAATTGAACAATCTCCCAGTGTAAACAAGTGTTAAATAATTACAATTGCATATTACTTACACATACAAAGTCTCCAAGACAGTATCAGAATGTATCCAGTAAGAAACATGTCCGCATCATTCAACTTACCACGCCGTGACTTATTGTGACCACTGGGTGTTGCACAAAACCCCACAAAACAATAATTACTCCACTTCGACTTATAGACAGCATAAGTCATTTCCAGACTGTTAACAATGACTAGTTCCGTTGGACTCATTACACACGATCAAACCTTTTCTAAAATTCCACACAACAATACAGGATGTGCTATTCAGGCTAACATCAATAACGATACCGGGAATTAAAATGTTGTGTCGGGACACCTGTAGCACTGTAGCTCACATAGCTATGGTAGTGTTGCAAATGTTTGTGTCCCGCTCTTTATTGTTGTATTGATGAAAAATAGACATGTTGTTGGACAAGTGCACAGTTACAGTTTCTAGTGTACTTTAAATTGAAAGATTGCAAAATGGCGGCGATTGAAAGGTGGCTTAAGGACTGGTGCACTGCACTTAGCGTTGTCATCGGGCAGCAGCTGTAAAGGAAGGCACTAAAGACGTGAGGGAGTTCCCTTTTCTTCCTGCGGGAAACATAAATCCGCTTTAAGTAGGAGGGAGGAAAACAAAGACAAAGAGTTGTGCTCTGCTCTCAGCATGCACTTCAAGTAATGCCTTAAAGGCAATCATATGCACGATGGGGACATTGCCACTGAAATGTATATATTGATATTTATTTATATACTTCCGAAAGTATCATATTTGCTAAAGGTCCTACAATGCACAACAATATTATTTCTGTAAGAGAGAAAAAACATACATGAATATATGTAATATGTGTATGTTTTATGTTTTGTTTTTTTTGTATTTTGATTCGTTGTTGGCAAGAAAAAAAAAGTATGAATTTGTATTCTTAATAATAATAAGACACATAAATAGACAATTTTTCTTCTAAAGCCAAATAAAATCAAACATATTCGGTAGGAGTGTTTGCGTATATGTACACATATGTATATGTACAGTATATAAGTGTGTATATATATGTATATACATATATATACACATACAGTGGGGCAAAAAGCATTTAGTCAGCCACCGATTGTGCAAGTTCTCCCACTTAAAATGATGACAGCGGTCTGTAATTTTCATAATAGGTACACTTCAACTGTGAGAGACAGAATGTGAAAAAAAAATCCAGGATTTCACATTGTAGGAATTTTAAAGAATGTATTTGTAAATTATGGTGGAAAATAAGTATTTGGTCAACCATTCAAAGTTCTCACTGATGGAAGGAGGTTTTGGCTCAAAATTTCACGATACATGGCCCCATTCATTCTTTCCTTAACACGGATCAACCGTCCTGTCACCTTAGCAGAAAAAAGCCCCAAAGCATGATGTTTCCACCCCCATGCTTCACAGTAGGTCTGGTGTTCTTGAGATGCAACTCAGTATTCTTCTTCCTCCAAACACGAAGAGTTGAGTTTATACCAAAATGGATACATGGATGATACAGCAGAGGATTGGGAGTATGTCATGTGGTCAGATGAAACCAAAATAGAACTTTTTGGTATAAACTCAACTCGTCGTGTTTGGAGGAAGAAGAATATTAACTAAATGAAATGACTAACAAATTCAAATATTGATTTAATAACATGATAATTATTTAAATTAAAATGATTGTCGAGGTAAATAAAATAAAAAATACAATGTATTAAAAACCATGATCCTTATTAAAAACTTCACATTAAGTATTTGGTAAATTGCAACTGTTATTTTCTCTCTTTCTTAATATTAGTAACACACATATTATATTCTATGTTCAGTAAAAATACTTTAAAAAAATAGTAAATACTGAATTTTTTTTTCCCTTTTGGGGTCGCGGGGGCCGCTGGCGCCTATCTCAGCTACAATCGGGCAGAAGGCGGTGTACAACCCGGACAAGTCGCCACTTCATCGCAGGGCCAACACAAATAGACGGACAACATTCACACTCACATTCACACACTAGGGCCAATTTAGTGTTGCCAATCAACCTATCCCCAGGTGCATGTCTTTGGAAATGGGAGGAAGCCGGAGTACCCGGAAGGAACTCACGCATTCACAGAGAGAACATGCAAACCCCACACAGAAAGATCCCGAGCCTGGGATTGAACCCAGGACTGCAGGACCTTCGTATTGTGAGGCAGACGCACTAACCCCTCTTCCACCGTGAAGCCTACTGAATTTGATAAGAATAATAGTTTCACGTTACAATTTCCAGTCATTTATTTATCTTCTTCCTTTCAGTAGTTTTACTAGCATGAAGAAAATTGGTTCTAAGATCATAATAAAATCAATTTTTCTACCGCTTGTCCCTTTCGGGGTCGCAGGGGGTGCTGGAGCATAAATAAAATGATTTAAACTTTTTTTATTTGACTCACGACTTTGCTTCTGCTCTTTTTAGTCAGCATATAACGGCTCACTTCATCATCTGGAACCCAATAGGGCCCCACCCCGGCCCCTCCCACTCGCGCAGAAACAGACGCATCCGTGCATCCGACCTGGAGCATGCCGCGGTCTTTCATGTTGAGACACTGCGGAAACCCCCCGCCCCCTCCTATAAACAGGACCCCACCCTCACTCAAGTGGGGGATGGGCCCTAAGATCTATAGTGTGATTTTTATTAGAGATTTAAGTGTTGAAAGTAAAAATAATATATATTGATGTATAACTTAGGTTTAACACTTTTATGAGTGGGGGAGCCTTTTGGGTCCCCAAGATCTTTAGTGTGATTTTTTTTTTTTTTAAATAACAATTTTCAAAATAATTATAATAAAAAATAGTTTTGAATTTCATCAAGAGATTTAAGTGTTAAAAGTAGTAATAACATATACTGATGTATAACTTAAGGTATACTTAACACTTTTATGAGTAGGGGGGCCTTTTGGGTCTCCGAGAACTTTAGTGTGAATTTTTTAAATGGTCATTGTTCAAAAAAGTAATAATAAATCAAAAGCAATGTTGTTACGAATTATTGGCCTACTTAAGGCTCGAAAAAAATTCACATTTGAAAAAACAGGGTTGTCCTCGGAAAAAAAGGGTATAAAACATAAAAAAAATAAAAAACTATTTGGAAACAGATAGATCTGAAGTTGATCTATGGATATTTAACTGTTGAAAGTAAACAAAAAAAACAACTATATATGACTTACGTTTTTTTTTACACTTGAATGATTGGGACCCCTGCGATGAGGGGGCGACTTGTCCAGGGTGTACCGGCCTTCTGTCTGAATGCAGCTGAGATAGGCTCCAGGGACAAGCGATAGAAAAAAATACCAAGCGATAGAAAAAATGGATGGATGGATGGATGATTGGTACCCTTTTGGGTCCCCTAGACCTTCAACAGTCACCAAAATTGTATCTTAAAAAAGGGACATAAAATATAAAAATGAAAAATATCAAAATCCCCCCCCCCCGCATACTTTCATTTTCCAGTGTGTGGCCCTCTGTGGAAAAAGTATGGACCCCCCCTTAGATGTTTTTTAAGAGGGCTTTTATAGGCGGAATCAATCCTATTCTAATTACCTGCGTTGTTAGCCGCCTCTTACTAGCAGTTTTTCCCCATTCAGAACACACAGAAAAGGCAAATATGTGCATTCTGGTCTCACACGAGGATTGTGGATGATTAAAAAACTGCAGTTTTCCTTGAGAGTTGATGATAAATCAAATGTTTTGCTGCGGATGTGATGGTGAACTACGGCCGATGGTCAAACGTTGACATCTTTGTGGAAAAAGAGAGGCTTTGTTTTCTAGCGACGAGATGTCCGAGTGGGGCCCACTCTCTGGGTCCATCCTTTACGCTCTCTGCCCCCCAAACACCATCCCTCCCTGCTTGGGCAGAGTGCCGCTTGGCATCCCCTTGGCACCCTGTGTGGGTGGATTGTCCCTCTGAAGACAAGGCGTCCGTTGTGGTGGGCGAGGGAGGCGTGAAAAATGCACCGGAGCCTTCAACCGGTCTGTGGCCCCCCGATGGGCCCACTCCACCCTTTAGTTATGAAGAGCTGGTGGTGCTAGCATTTCAAACAAACCTCAGAGTTGTATACTGGATTTTGGTACTTGATGCGGACAGGTAATGTATGAGCATGCTAACGTTAGCATGCTAGATTTTTTTTCTTTAGCTAATTCAGTCAAATATTTTGTCACTTGACAAATAATACATGTTAGCATGCTAACGTTGGCATGCTAGCTTTTTCATCTAAATGTATAGGAGTCCACTTAAATTTTGGTACCTCATGCATGCTAACGCTAGCAGGCTAGTATTTTAAACAAAGTACACACCTCGGCTCACTGATTAAAAAATGTAGCTACTGCCATCATGTGGAGTCACTATAAAAACATAGTCAAGAGGTTGCCTACAGCCACAGCTATAAATACCAATGTTTTAGAGGCATTAAAATTGTATCAACCTCATAGTATATAACAAAAATTGGGATAATAGTCAGGATTGTCATGATACAATTTTTTCCTTTTCTGATATTGGAGTCTTGAGTATTGATCCGATACGATATCAGCAGGAATCATCCATAATTTCTTTTATTTAGTAGTGTGGAATGTTAGAAAAGGTTTAATCAGGGGAAATGAGTCAAAGAGAGAACAATGAAAAACACTAACCTATTTATTATTAACCTCCTGGAATGGACGTATGCTGTCTTTAAGTTGAAGTGGAGTGGTAATTAGTTTTTTGGGGGGGATGATTCGTGAAGTTAAGCTCAGTATGTTGAATGATGCGGACACGTTTGTTACTGGACACTTTTTAATACACTTCTGCCTCAATCTCTTTGTATGTTTAAGTAATATGTAACTATAACTAATTGATACTTGTTTAATTATAATTTCTTTAATTAAAAAAATAATACAATTTAAAAATAATATTATATTACAAAATAAAATATTCATTAGATATATATATATATATATATATATAGATATATATATATATATATATATCTATATATAGATATATATATATATATATATATATCTATATATAGATATATATATATATATATATCTATATATATATATATATATATATACACACACACACACAAAACATTTTTATTTGATAAAATTAAACAATTAGAAAATACATGAAAATTATAAAAATTAAGTCACAAAGCAAAGCTCATGACATGGTATGTTGAATGATGCGGACACGTTTGTTACTGGATACTTTCTAATACGCTTCTGCTTTTGTAAGTAATATGACACTATAAATATTTGATGCTAATTTAAATATATCGTTTTTAATTGAAAAAAAAGAATACAATTTAACAAATAATATACCGGTAATGACAAAAACATATTGGAATGTCTATCACAGCGGAAGGCGACCAAGTAAATGTCAGTGGCCACAGTGTCATGACGCCCGCTCTCACCTCCCAGCCCTCGATGTGGGACTGCAGCTGCTCCAAGGCCTCTAGTTTCTCCATCTGACGTTTGGTCTCGTTGATGTTGGAGCAGACCGCCTTCATGGTCTGCAGAGCCTCCTCCACGGCCGGGTAGTCGGCGTGCTTCTTCGGGGTGCGCTTTAGCAGCTCCTGAAGAAGAACAATTATATTAATATTCTATATTATAATGTTATATACAATTATTATATTTAAGTGTATTTTTTAAGTTTTTTTTATATATATATATATATATATATATATATATATATATATATATATATATATATATATATATATATATATATATATATAATTTTATTCAATTAAATTGATTTTCATAAGTATATACCTTAAAACATGACCAATAAATTATCCTGGAGGGCTTCCACTCATCACAAAACATTATTGGACATTTTAAATAAAGCTAATATTAAATTATTACTGTACAGTATATATGGCATATTTATATAGAAATGAATGTATTTAATTATTTCACTTAATCTAAACATGTATTATTATTGTTATTATTATTTTTTTTTAATTATTATTACTATTAGTATAACATATTTAGAAAAATTTAAATAAAGCTAATATTAAATTATTACTCTATACTGTATATGACATATCTAAACAGAAATTAATATATTTAATTATTATTTTATTTAAACTACACATGTATCATTATTATTATTATTATTATAAAACATATTTTTTGGACAAAAAGTAAACAAATAAAGCGTATATTAAATTATTACTGTATACAGCATATTACATATTTATGTATAAATTTAATTATTATTTTATTTAAACAAAACATGTATTAATATCATTATTATTCTCTATCTATCCATTTTCTACAGCTTGTCCTGTTCGGGTTCATTAGAACATATTTAACTATTCTTTTTTTAAATCCCAAAAAATAGAACAATGACAATAATTTGATAATATGACATATTCAATTATCAATGTTTTCATTAAAAATATATATCTAAACGTGGCCATGACTATTTTAACTGTTTTAAAATATATTTTAATTCATGCAATATTCTAAAAGATGACCAATGAATTCATCTGGAAGATTTCCACTCATCCAAAAAGGTTTTTGGACGATTTAAAGAAAAGTTATTTGAAAAAATATTGCTGTATATACGACATTTTTCTATATAAATGTATATATTTAATTAATATTCTATTTAAACTAAAAGAAAATAATATTAATGTTATTATTACTAGAACATATATAACTATTCTTTTTTTAACCACAAAAACAATGTAAAGAACAATGAAAATAATTTGATAATGTAACATATATTTAATCATCAAAATTTTCATTTTCAAAAAATATCTAAAACGTGACCATTACTATTTTAACTCTTTTAAAACGACCAATAAATTATCCTGGAGGGATTCCACTCTGCCCAAATTTTAATAAAAATAATGTCATATTATATATTAAATTATTACTGTATATATAAAATATTTATATATAAATGTAAATGACTAATTATTTGTTTAAACTAGAAATACAATTTATCATTATTATTACATATTTAATTATTCATTTTTTTTAAATCACAAAAAAACAAAACAAAGACAATGATGTGATAATATAACATATTTGATTATTAATGACTTTGAATTAAATTGTAAAAAATAATAGAAATTAAACATTTTTCCAAAACATTTTCTAAAAGATGATAAATTACTTTTTTATTATTACAAATACATTTTGAAACATGACTCATAAATAATCCTGAAGGGATTCCACTCAGTCTACAAATGTATTTGAAACTTAAAATAAATGTAATGTCCTATTATATATTACATTATTACTGTATACATGATGCATTTATATATACATGTTACTATTTATTTGATTAAAATAAAAACATGCTTAATATGTATCATTATTACATGTGTATTCATTTTCTAAATCACAAAACACTAAACAATTAGAATAATGTGACAAAACAACATATTTAATTATTAATGTTTTTAAATTGAAATAAAAACAACGGACAATACCTTCATTTTGGTTTTCAAATAAATTTTTAGGCACAGTAAATTATCCCTATAGGATAATTTACTGGTCATGTTTTAGAATATATTATTATTAATAAAAAAATATTTTTATTGATAAAAATATATTCAAAAACATGACCAGTATCTTTTAAGTCATAAAAAAATATTCTAAAACATCACCAATAAAGTTTCCTGGAGGGTTTCCACTAAGCCTACAAATGTATTTGACAATGAAAATAAGAATAATTTCATATTTTGTATAACATTATTACTGTATACATAACATATTTGTATATAAATGTAAATAGGTTCTCTTTATTTTATTAAAATGTAATACAATATTAATACTGCATATTTAATTATGCTTTTTTAAATCACATAAAACAAAATGAGAAAAAAATAATTGTATAACATATTTAATTATTAATGTTCTTAAATACTAGTTAATAATTCATTTCAATTTCAGCCTAAAGAAAAGTTTAGAAAGTGAAGATTTAAAGGCAATTCTATACAATAAAAAAATTAATTTTGTTTTTCTTTTATTATAATACAACTTAAATATATTGGTATTATTATTATTACTGCACAATGCAAATGGTTGTATAATTGGACAATATAACATATTGAATCATCTATGTTTTTTTAAAAAAAACATTACATTAAATAATTAGTTTTGGGAGGAAAATAAACAATTAAATCATAGGTTGCAATGTTGTCATTTTCCCCAAAATTTTTTTTAATTAAGTCATAACCACAGATGGCTCAAGCAGAATCATAAACAATATTTGTTTTCATAGCAGGGTAGCATTTTGACTTCCGATTAGAATATTGTTCCTTGCGGGCAAGAAGTTGCACATCATTAAAAAAAAACAAAAAAAACAATAATAATACATTTAAACAAACAATAGGTTATGGCACTAAGTGTTAAAAAAAAAAAAATAATAATACGTTTAAACAAACAACGTGCTATGACAGTGGTTCTCAAATGGGGGTACGAGAACCCTGGGGGTACTTGAAGGTATGCCAAGGGGTACGTGAGATTTTTAAAAAATACTCTATTTCTATATAATTGTATTTTTTTATATTTTTATAATTTTATTGAATAATACTTCAACAAAATATGAAAGTAAGTTCATAAACTGTGAAAAGAAATTCAACAATGCAATATTCAGTGTTGACAGCTAGATTTTTTGTGTAGAAATCTTTATTTATAATTGAATCACTTGTTTATTTTTCAACAAGTTTTTTGTTATTTTTATATCTTTTTTTCCAAATAGTTCAAGAAAGACCACTACAAATGAGCAATATTTTGCACTGATATACAATTTAATAAATCAGAAACTGATGACATAGTGCTGTATTTTACTTCTTTATCTCTTTTTTTTCAGACAAAAATGCTTTGCTCTGATTAGGGTGTGCTTGAATTAAAAAAATGTTCACAGGGGGTACAATACTGAAAAAAGGTTGAGAACCATTGTGCTGTGGCACTAAGTGCTATGACCTTTCACACAGACACATTATTGAACTCCTGGTCTACACCATTAAAAGTCTAATCCGGTGAGGAAAACATACTGCTCTAAAACGTCAACGGTGTCTTCAAGAATATTCCAAAAGTATGAATTTTTATTTTCACCTTCAGCAGCAGAGGATACTTGCAGATCCTCTGGATGGGAGAGAGGAGGTAACCCTCTAGCGGGACATCCGTGCTCTTCTTGCCTCCCAGCAGCATGCAGTGCTGAAGACAGAAGGTGACAGGTGATGAAGCGTAGAAACACAGTGATGAGACGTCTTCACACTTTGAAAAGTAAGACAACATTTAGCCGAGAATGGCAATTTCATGGCACATTATGCCCCCTTTGCAGCACAGGATACCACCATTATAGCTGGAAAATACTCCAGCAGTGAACCGAACACTATGACTGTGGACTGAGACTTTTAGGGAGTGCATACAGACAGGTGGAGTCCCTACACACTACTGAGCCACATTGTACTGTAGTCGTTGGATTGGTCTTTCATGTCATTTATCCATATTGATAGGAGTATATATCTAATTCTATCCAGTGTCTATAAAGGGATATGTCTTGTAGGGAGTGCATATAGGCAGGTGGAGTCCATGCACACTACTGAGCCATATTGTACTGTAGTTGTTGGATCGGTCTTTCATGTCATTTATCCACATTGATAAGAGTATACATCCGATTCTATCCGGTGTCTATAAAGGGATATGTCTTGTAGGGAGTGCATACAGGCAGGTGGAGTCCATACACACTACTGAGTCACATTGTACTGTAATTGTTGGATTGGTCGTATAATGTCAATTATCCTCATTGATTAGAGTATACATCCTATTCTATCCGGTGTCTATAGGAGGTAAATGTCTTGTAGGAAGTGCATACAGGCAGGTGGGTGCCATACACACTACTGAGCCGCATTATCTTGTATTTGTTGGATCAGTCTTTCATATTATTCATTCACATTGATATAGAGTACACAGCTGGTTCTAATCCTGGGTACATGATTTGTGTGTCTATACAGGCAGATGTCTTGCAGGGAGTGCATACAGGTGGATGGGAGCTATATGAGCCTCATTATAAATTAATGGATCAAATCTATTCTGTCATTTTCCCACTTTGATTTCGGGCTTACTGCTGATTCCAGTACTGGTCTCATGAGTTGGGTGTCCATAGATGCAGAAGTCTGTTTTAGGGAGTGCATACAGCTAGGTGGAGGCTATTCACACTTCAAGCCACATTATGAATTGTTGGAAACGTCTATCATGTTATGTATCCACACTGATTGTAAGTATAGATCTGATTCCAGTTGTAAATTATTTGGGTTTTGTTGGATGTAGCAATCTGTTTTAGGGAGTGCATACAGGGAGGTTGGAGACCCTGCATACAACTGAGCCATATAATGAATCGTCGGAACAGTGTGACACGTCATATATTTGACCTAATTTTTATTTCAGTCCTGAGCTCATGATTTGGTTTTCCATAGATGCAAAGGTCTGTGTTTTTAGGCGTGTATACGAGCAGGAGGTGACCATACATATTACTGAGCCACATTATAACTTATTGGATCAGTCTATTGAGTCATTTTTCCACTTAAAATTTAAAGAATGCTGATCATTTCAGTGGGCAGCACGGTGTAAGAGGGGTTAGTGCATCTGCCTCACAATACGAAGGTCCTGAGTAGTCCTGGGTTCAATCCCGGGCTCGGGATCTTTCTGTGTGGAGTTTGCATGTTCTCCCCGTGACTGCGTGGGTTCCCTCCGGGTGCTCCAACTTCCTCCCACCTCCAGGGACATGCACCTGGGGATAAGTTGATTGGCAACACTAGATTGGCCCTAGTGTGTGAATGTTGTCTGTCTATCTGTGTTGGCCCTGCGATGAGGTGCCGACTTGTCCAGGGTGTACCTCGCCTTCCGCCCGATTGTAGCTGAGATAAGCACCAGCACCCCCCGCAACCCCAAAGGGAATAAGCAGTAGAAAATGGATGGATGATCATTTCAGCCCCATGATTTGAGTGTCCATAGATGCAAAAGTCCGTTTTAGGGAGTGCATACAGCCAGGTGGAGCCCATTCTCACTACTACTGAGCCTATTAATAAAATGGTTGGACAAGTCTATTATTTCAAGAAACGTCTGATTGCAGTCGGAAACCATTTGGCTGCCCATATATGCAAAAGTCTGTTTTAGGGAGTGTATACAAGCAAGTGGAGGCCATTCATACTATTGAGCCAAGTTGTAAAATGGTTGTATAAGTCTTATCATTTCAGTAGTGGTGGTCATGCACACAAGTGAGCCATATGATGGATTGTGACATGTGACATGTCATTTTTCACTTTGAAATGTATTTAAGTCATGGGCTGATGATGGTTTCCACATGTGCTAAATTCCGTTCTACGGAGTGCATACAGTCAGGCAGAGTTGTACTCTTCATCCCACAAGACTTGTAAGTCCAACATAAGGAAAAGTGCAATCTGTTGTCGAAATAATGCATTCTGACCTTTTTGAGCGAAGTCAGTTGTACGGAGCGCATACAGACACAACATTTAAAAACAGCATTACTGAACACTGGGGATTTCACTGGGAAGAAAAAATGTAATGAGATGCTATTCAATATCAACTTGGGCCAATCGAGTCTGTGGAAGGGAGCGCATACAGGCATGGGACATTTTACAGAACACTAGTAAGTGAGCAAACAGCACAATGTAGGGCCACTCCAGGTCGAAGTTGAGGCAAGATTTTGAAGTTCTGACTCCAAAAGTCGGCTGTAGGGAGTGCATACTTAAGAAAAAGTTGAATGCAACGGCAGCCAGAATAAAAGTTGATTTATTCGGCTAAAGTAAAAGTTGGGGGCTAGCAGAAAGAGACCCTAAGTTGTTTATCAGTTGTCAGCCATGTTGTAGTAGCTGTTGGCAGTGTGGGGTTTCTTCTTCCCCAGCATCCTTGAACGGAGCGCCGCTACGTAAACAAACCTTTTTTCTCCAGCGATGGCCTTAAACTGACCGTTGTTTTCACTTCAAGTGGAACAATGTGACTGTAGCGCTTGTGTCTGGGAGCAAAAACACATTTGCTGCACATTTTTGGAATAGTTAGACAGGGGGGTTTATACAAATTGTTACTTTTCCAGACAGTTCTGTCGTTGCAGAGCAAATATGTTATCACCCCCCAAAAAATCTTATTTTGTTACATAATTGCTTTGCACTTTTAACCATTACAGGTTTTTTTTACAACTGTAACAGTCAGGATACAACCACCAAGCCCTTCACTCTAAAATTATCATTATTGTGAGTTGCTCCATTTATTTTTATGTTGCAAGGTGGCGGTTATCATTAATATCTGGCAGGGAAAACAACTTATTGAGTTTATGACAGGTTTAGATTCTGCCTGGATGTGT
>NC_084637.1:20916607-20926607 GCF_033978795.1 Nerophis ophidion | reverse complement strand
CCAGAAGAGAGCAGCAACTCTAAAACAGGCGAGTTTGTCACAGCCCAGTGGAATGACCAGAATCTCACCTGGGCCCGCCGGCAAGTTGTGGAAATTGACGGACAGAAATGTGAAGGGGAGAGTGCACTTACTTCACCGTATTTTTGGATTAAAAATGGCCTTCTCTATAGAGGGATGTAAATTAAGGGCGGGGAAATAATTGAGCAACTGCTGGTGCCTAAGTCTCATATCTCCTGAATGCTTTATCTGGCGCAAACTCACCAGCTGGGAGCTCACCTTGGTGTACAAAAGACATATGACCGCCTAATAACCCGCTTCTATTGCCCCGGTGTAAAACAAGCCATAGAAGACTTCTGCAAGGGCTGTCCCGAATGCCAAAAGACTGCACCTAAAAAGACTGCACCTAAACCCACGTATCGAAACCCCTTGGTACAGCTCCCCATCATCACTGGCGGCAATGGACATCGTTGGACCACTCCCAAAGTCAGCCTGAGGACATCGCTACATACTGGTAATAGTAGACTATGCCACCCGATACCCGGAGGCTGTACCATTACGCAAAGCCTCAGCCAAAACAATAGCACACAAACTGTTTATGATGTTTAGCCGAGTGGGGATCGCAGATGAGATTTTAACAGACCAGGGCACAAGTGCTAACCATGCTGTACAAATGGCTGAAAGTAAAACGCATATGAACCTCTGTATATCATCCTCAGACAGATAGCCTGGTGGAACGTTTCAACTGCACGCTGAAAAAGATGCTAAAAAAAGTAGCCGACGAAGACGGGAAAAACTGGGATCACCTCATTCCATATGACCTCTTGGGCATCAGAGAGGTGCCCCAGGCGTCCACTGGCTTCTCTCCCTCTGAGCTGGTTTATGGACGACGTCCCGAGGCTTGCTGGACATTGCAAAAGAGACCTGGGAGAACCAACCCTCTCCACACCGCAGTATGATCGACCATGTCGCCCAACTACAAGCCCGGGCTCGCAAAATCTGGCCAGTGGTAAGGGAACATATGGAAAAAGCCCAAAGAGAACAAGCAAGAACATATAACAGAGATGCTACACTCCGAGAGTTCCAGGTTGGGGTAAAAGTGCTGGTATTGGTTCCGTCCAGCGAATGCAAGTTCTTGACCAGATGGCAGGGGCCTTACGAGGTAATTGAGAGAATCAGGGCCGTCAAATACAAGGTAAACCAGCCAGGCTGGCGGAAAGGCCACCAAATTTACCATGTAAATATTCTGAAAAAATGGTATGCGGCAGAACCGTTGCCATCTGCTGCGTTTTTAACTGCACACTCCCCCCAGACCACTCTCCCACTACCTATAGGAGAGGACCTCTCCCCATCTCAAAAGCAGGAGGTGAAGGAACTTCTGGGACGGAACCAGGACCGCCTCTCGGAACTGCCAGGAAGGACCCAGGCGATCAAACATGACATTGAGACCCAACCCGGAAAAGTGATAAGACAAAGGCCCTACCGAATCCCAGAAGCCAGGCGGACGGCTATAAAAGAAGAGGTAAAGAAAATGCTAGAACTTGGAGTAATAGAGGAATATCATAGTCCATGGTCCAGCCCAATTGTAATTGTGCCAAAACCAGACGGGTACCTGAGATTTTGTAATGACTTTCGCAAATTAAATGAGATATCACTGTGTGATGCTTATCCCATGTCCAGAGTAGATGAGCTGATAGAGCGGCTCGGCCCCGCCCGGTTCGTCAGCACCCTGGACCTGACAAAGGGCTACTGGCAGGTGCCTTTGACGGAAAGGGCGAAACCCAAAACGGCCTTCTTCACACCAGAGGGGCTATTCCAATACACCGTCTTGCCGTTCGGGATCCACGGGGCCCCGGCAACATTCCAGAGGATGATGGACCGTGTTCTACGGCCCCACCAGGAATACGCAGCCGCCTCCTTAGACGATATTGTGATTCACAGCACGAGCTGGTCTCTTCATTTCCAGCATCTCGATGCAGTTCTAGGAACCCTTAGACGTGCTGGACTGACCATCAACGCTCACATATGTATACACATGTATGTGTGTGTGTATGCATATATAAATATAGATGTATAGATAATAATAAATATAGATATGTATTTGTGTTTAGGTAAATATAAACACATATATATATTTTAATTTATATTTCTCTCTCTCTCTCTCTCTCTCTCTCTCTCTCTCTCTCTCTCTCTATATATATATATATATATATATATATTTATATATATATATATACACAAAAAAAATCGCATGCGTTGGTTTAATCTCGGAGCTTGTTTTATTTTTATTTTATTGAGTACAACTGCAAAAACAATCCATCATGGGGCCAAAGAAAGTCAAGTGTGCCAGCACTTAGATAAAGAAGGTGAGAAACACTTCAATTCAAGAAAGAACTGGTAGCAAAGTAGGTGTTTGTGTTGAGTCTCTCTGAGGAGCATGTGGGGATCATATTTGTCCCGAGATAAAGACCAAGAAGAGCTGATGACATTTAACATCGACTTGAACGTGTAGACACTCTCCCGTTAATCTGCCAGTCTAATGCCACAACGCCCCCACTTTTCTTTTCAACTAATTTTTCTTTGTTGTTCACCTTTAGCTCTTTGTCTTCCATCAATACTTCCTGTTTACGCACAGTACTTGCTTCCTCCTTTGTGGTTCTTAACACTGAAGACATGCAACTCTAGTCATTCCTGTACGGGCGGTATAGCTCGGTTGGTAGAGCGGCCGTGCCAGCAACTTGAGGGTTGCAGGTTCGATCCCCGCTTCCGCCTTCCTAGTCAATGCCGTTGTGTCCTTGGGCAAGACACTTTACCCACCTGCTCCCAGTGCCACCCACACTGGTTTAATTGTAACTTAGATATTCGGTTTCACTATGTAAAGAGCTTTGAGTCACTTGAGGAAAAAGCTCTATATAAATATAATTCACTTCACTTCACTTCACTCCTATTGTGGAAGGTGGTGATTATCATCCATGACTGGGGGGTGGGGGGCACATGTTTACAGTACGTGCTTGTGCGTGAGTGAGTGTACCGTCGATCACTTTTAGTTATTATGTTGATTTTATACGGCAAGGTGACGGTTATCATTAATGACTGGTGGGAGAAATAATCGCATTCATACTATCAGTCTTCCATGTGCCACACCCAACACATCAAGCCAAACGTGGACATTTATTTTTTGGATTATTTCCAGTCGTACTATTTTCTTACCTCTAAAGGGACAAGCGAAAGAAAATGGATGGATGGATGGACTATTTTCTTTGTATTACGCAAGGCGGTGGCTATCATTCCTAACTGGAGGGAGGAACGGTGACATTGATTATGTGACACGTTTGCTTTTGGTCATGGGCTTGTGCATGAGGAAGCGTACTGTAGATGTTGACTTGGTGGATCATTTCCAGTCTTTCCGTCCACTTTTTCTTGAGGCAAAGTGGCAGTTACCATTAATAACTGGCATGAGGAGCAAACACATTGTGACTACAACACACTTACACGGCACATGCATGTCTGTGCACATGCAGTTCTATGAACTTTGTCTTTGTAGTGTACTTTGGGTCCTTCTCTTTATTACACAAGGTAGCAATTATCATTAATAACTGGCAGGAGGAGCAAACACATTTTTACTATGACACATCTACTGTACATTTAATCTTTGTGTGTCCGTGCATAAGCAGTTCTATGGACTTTGTCTTTGTAGTGTATTTTGGTTCCTTCTTTTCATTACACAAGTTGGCAGTTATCAATAATAACTGTCAGGAAGAGCAAACACATTATTACTATGACACATCTGCTGTACATTTAACGTTCATATGTCTGTGCATACGCATTTCTATGGACGTTGTTTTTGTAGTGTACATTGGGTCCTCTTTATTACACAAGGTGGCAGTTATCATTAAACAATGGCAAGAGGCGCAAACACATTATTACTATGACACATCTACTGTACATTTAACGTTCATGTGTCCGTACATACGTATTTCTATGGACGTTGTTTTTGTAGTGTACATTGGGTCATTCTCTTTATTACACAAGGTGGCAGTTATACACTGGCAGGAGGAGCAAACACGTGTATTACTATGACACGTCTTCATTGAGCGTGCATGTGTCCGTGCACGTGCAGTTTGACTGACTTTGTCTTTTTAATATTTTTTGGGTCCTTCTTTTCCTTACACAAGTTGGCAGTTATCATTAATAACAAGCAGGAGAAGCAAACACATTTTTACTATGACACATCCACGTTGAGCATGCATGTGACTGTGTATGTGCAGTTCTATGGACTTTGTCTTTGTAGTGTATTTTGGATCCTTCTCTTCATTACACAAGATGGCAGTTATCAATAATAACTGGCAGGAGGAGCAAACACATTACTATTATGACACATCTACTGTACATTTAATGTCCATGTGTCTGTGCATACGCAGTTCTATAAACGTTGTCTTTGTAGTGTACATTGGGTCCTTCTCTTCATTACACAAGGTGGCAGTTATTATTAATAACTGGCAGGAGGAGAAAACACATTTTACTGTAACTCATCCACATTGAGCATGCATGTGACTGTTCAAGTGCAGTTCTATAGATTATTTCAGGTCATCATTTGATGTGATTTTTTTTTAATCACGCGAGGTGGCAGTTATCGTTAATTGGTGGGAGGAGCCATCACGTTGATGATGTGGTGTGTTTGACTTTACCACATGCTTTTTGTTGGGCATGAGCGAGCGCACTGTGGATGTTGACTTGGTGAATAATTCCAGTCATACTTTCCACTTTTTCATGAGGCAGAGTGGCGCTGATAATTAATAACTGGCAGGAGGAGCAATCGTTTTACAACTATAAAGATTATTTCTGCCTGTTTTTTTTTTTACACAATGAATTTGAACAACATGACAAATGTTGACATATTTTTTAAGCGTGATCTCAAAATTCATAAATTTACTGCATAAAAAAGCCTTCATAACTAAATTAAGCTCAATAGTTTGGTATAACTTTTCAAATATTAGAGTAGCCAGTGTACAGATTGTGGAGTGAGTTAACCTGGTTGTCTGAACAGTGAGTGCATGAGTGCTGGGGAGTGGCGGTTCAATATTACAAGGTTGTGTCAAAAAAACGTCAGCGTTGTTGGCCGGGACTTTCCCAGACCCCACTGACCCCCTGACCCCCCTTCCCCCAAGTCTTGTCACCACTTTGAGCTCATTGTCCAAAGCCCCCCTCGCCCCGACCTGTCAAAACATGGAAACAGCTGGCAGCAGGAAACTTAAGTGTCCTTGGCGGCATCCTGTCCAGGCAGGAAGGAACCTGGTGACCCTGCTATGCTAACACGGCCTACGGTTTAGCTGCTGGGATTATCAGAAAAGTGATGCCGCCTTAAAGTAGCATTATCGCTAGGAGTAGCTTTAGAAAACGAAATGGCCGCGTTACAATGCGAACCCGGGAAAGTTGGAAGCAGTTCTGTTCCACATCAAACACAATGCAGCCATATTTGCTGACTTTTCCAAATTGTGTTATACCAAGATTTTTTATCACATTCTCTTAGGTTAGGCGGTGACTATCATTCATAACTGGTAGGAAGTAATTATAACTTCCTTTTTACGCAAAATTCTTGCGTCCCTCATTGTGCTTTCCAACATCCATAAATCCATCCATCTTCTTCCGCTTATCCGAGGTCGGGTTGCAGGGGCAGCAGCCTAAGCAGGGAAGCCCAGACTTTCCTCTCCCCAGCCACTTCGTCCAACTCTTCCCGGGGGATCCCAAGGCGCTACCAGGCCAGCCGGGAGACATAGTCTTCCCAACGTGTCCTGGGTCTTCCCTGTGGCCTCCTACCAGTCGGACGTGCCTTGAACACCTCCCTAGGGAGGCGTTTGGGTGGCATCCTGACCAGAAGCCCAAACCACCACATCTGGCTCCTCTCGATGTGGTGGAGCAGCGGCTTTAGACTGAGTTCCTCCCAGATGACAGAGCCTATCACCCTATCTCTAAGAGAGAGACCCGCCAAACTCATTTTGGCCGCTTGTACCCGTGATCTTGTCCTTTCGGTCATAACCAACAGCTCATGACCATAGGTGAGTATGGGAACGTCGATCGACAGGTAAATTGAGAGATTTGCCTTCCAACTCAGCTCCTTCTTTACCAACGGATCGATACAGCGTCCGCATTACTGAAAACTCCGGACCGATCCGCCTGTCGATCTCAAGATCCACTCTTCCCTTACTCGTGAACAAGACTCTAAGGTACTACAACTCCTCCACTTGGGGCAGGGTCTCCTCCCCAACCCGGAGATGGCACTCCACCCTTTTCCGGGCAAGAACCATGGACTCGAACTTGGAGGTGCTGATTCTCATCTCAGTCGTTCCACACTCGGCTGCGAACCAATCCAGTGAGAGCTGAAGATCCTTGCCACATGGAGCCATCAGGATCACATCATCTGCAAAAAGCAGCCACCAAACCGGATCCCTTCAACACCTTGACTGCGCTTAGAAATTCTGTCCATAAAAGTTATTAACAAAATCGGTGACAAAGGGCAGCCTAAGCGGAGTCCAACCCTCACTGGAAATGGGTCCCACTTACTGCCGGCAATGCGGATCAAGCTCTGACACTGATCGTACAGGGAGTGGACTGCCACAATCAGACAGTCTGATATCCCATACTCTCTGAGCATTCCCCACAGAACTTCCTAAGGGACACGGTCGAATGCCTTCTCCAAGTCCACATAACACATGTAAACTGGTTGGGCAAACTCCCATGCACCTCAAGGACTCTGCAGAGAGTATAGAGCTGGTCCACAGTTCCACGACCAGTACAAAAACCACACTGTTCCTCCTGAACCCGAGGTTCGACTATCCGGCGTAGCCTCCTCTCCAGTACACCTGAATAGACCTTACCAGGAAGGCTGAGGAGTGTGATCCCACGATAGCTGGAACACACCCTCCGGTACTCCTTCTTAAAGAGAGGAACCACCACCCCGGTCTTCCAATCCAGAGGTACCGCCCCCAATATCCACGCGATGCTGCAGAGTCTTGTCAACCAAGACAGCCCCATAGCATCTAGAGCCTTAAGGAACTACAGGTGGATCTCATCCACCCCCAACATGCAACATGCAAAAACTGCAACTTGTTGCATTATTTCGAGACATTCTAGTCATTGCTATTATGGTGGTGACTATCATTCATAACTAGTAGGGGGCACGATCACATCAAATGTGCCACATCTTTACATTGTGCGCTCATCTGCAGTAGGTGCTTGTACCGTTGATCATTTTTAGTGTTTCCCTTTATTTATATATGCAGCAAGGTGGCGGTTATCATTAATAACTGGTGAGCATGTACACTGGTAGGAAGCTTGTCTTTATCAAAGAAATCATTACTTTCTTTTTATGCAAAATTCCTGCTTTCTTTTTTTTTAGTCTTAAACACGCAACACGGAAAAACTGCAACTTTACCGACCGTGCGTTATTTTGAGACATTTTAGTCCTTCCTATTACGGAAGGTGTTGATTATCATTCATAACTGGTGGGAGGAGTGATCGCATTAATACTGGGACACATCCATGTCACACATCCACACTTGCTCGCGCATTAAAAGGCATTTTATTTTGTGGATGATTTCAAGTTTTACTATTAATTTCTTTTATGCAAGGTGGTCGCTATCATACATAACCGGGGGGAAGGGCGATTACATTGATCATGTGGCATTTTTGCTTTGTGCACTCGCTTTTGCATGAGCGAGTGTACCGTTGATCATTTTTACTTGTCTGTGTATTTCTATATAAGACATGGTGGTGATTATCATTCATAACTGGAGGTAGGGGCGATCACATTAATTCTGAGACACATCCATGTCACACACCTGCTTGCGCATTCAAAGGCATTTTATTTTGTGGATAATTTCAAGTTGCACTATTCATTTATTGTACACAAGGTGGTGGCTATCATTCATAAATGGAGGGAGGGGCGATTACATTGATTATGTAGCATGTTTGTCTTGCGCATGCGCTTGTGCATGAGCGAGATTACCGTGCATTTTGACTTTGTGGTTCATTTCCAGTCTTTCTGTTCACTTTTTCATGAGGAAAAGTGGCAAAGATAATTAATAACTGGCAGGAGGAGGATCAGACAATGTATTACTTTGATTGAGCGTCGTTAGGAGTCCAAATAAACATAGGGTCAAATTTAGCTGCCAGGATTTATGTCCACAAAAAAGTGATCCTACATTTAACGAGCGCAATTGGTAGGAATAGCTTTAAAAACAAAATAGAAAGTTGGAACCAATTCTGTTGTACCCCAACCCAGTAGAGGCGGTATTGAGCAGGACCAAACAACAAGCCGTTATTGCTGACTTTTACAAATTGTAATATATTTTTTTATGATTGGTGGCAATTATCATTCTTAAATGGTAGGAAGCTTATCTTTATCGAAGACGTTTTCACGCAAAATTCTTGCTTCACTTCCCGCAGTATTCAACTTTACCGACTGTACTTTATTTCTAGTCCTTCCTATTATGGAAGATGGCGATTATCATTAAAAACTGGTGGGAAGAGCACTCGCATTAATTCTAGGACACGTCCATGTCACACACCCGCACCTGCTAGTGCATTAAGAAGCATTTTATTTTGTGGATGATTTCAAGTTGTACTATCTATTTATTTTATGCAAGGTGGTGGCTATCATTTATAACCGGGGGGAGGAGCGATTACATTGATTATGTGGCATTTTTGCCTTGTGCATACGCTTCTGCATGAAGGAGTGTCCTGTTGATCATTTTTAGTTTTTCTGTTTATTTCTATATTCGGCAAAGTGGTGATTATCAGCCATAACTGGGGGGAGGGACGATCCCATTAATACTGGGACACATCCATGTCACAGAGCCAAACCTGCTAGTGCATTAAGAGGCATTTTATTTTGTGGATGATTTCAAGTTGCACTATTCATTTCTTTTATGCAAGGTGGTGGCTATGACCAGATGGAAGAAGAGGAGTCTCACCAGGAGGAAGGTCCTGACGTGGGGTATCTTGTTGAGCTCCATGAGGAGTCGCAGGGCCTTCTCGTGGTTGCTGCAGTACTCGCCGTACACGGAAAAACTCTCCCTCTGACAAACACCACAGAAGAAGAACATTTTTTAAACTCTCCCTCTGACAAACACCACGGAAGAAGAACATTTTTAAAACTCTCCCTCTGACTAACATCACAGAAGAACATTTTTAAAACTCTCCCTCTGACTAACATCACAGAAGAACATTTTTAAAACTCTCCCTCTGACACACCAAAGAGGAAGAACATTTTGAACAAATCCAAAGAAAAAACACAAAAAAGTAGACTAAAAAAGCAAACAGCTGAAATGGAACTAAAACACAAAATTTCTTTCCTTTGAAAAATAATAATGAATCAAAATCGATTTTGTGATGAAATATTGACATACCGGTATGTAAGTTTACAATTACTTCACATGAAATATTACACTTTGAAATATTTTGGGAGAAATATTACACTTTTTTGTTTGTTTTAAAATAAAAAAGGGGAGAAAAACATAAAAAATATATATAAGAGTTGACGGATAGATCTGAAGTTGAATCTAGAGATTTAAGCGTAAAAAGTAAAATATTATTAACAATGTAAGACTTATTTTTAAGACTTTAACGAGTGTGAATATTTATGATCTTTGAAGATTTTAGAGAGATGTTTTTTCTATTCTTTTATCTGTTTTTGCGCAAAAAAATTTAATGAATCAAAATCCATGTTGTTATGAATTATTGACATATTTAAGATTTCAAATTACTTCACATCAATTATTCCACTTGAAAATCTTTTTGGGGAAAAATTATGCGTATTTTGTGTGTTCGATGTTAAAAGCAGGGTTTTCTTTAACAAAGGGGCATAAAACATAAAAAAAAAATTAACTTAATTGAATTGATTTAATATGGAGAGGAATAAGAATCGAGACTCAACTGTAATTAATTTGTTTGTGCACTCCTAATAACTTAACCACTTGATCCAGTTATGAATGGATTCTCGATT
>NC_084637.1:20896607-20914107 GCF_033978795.1 Nerophis ophidion | reverse complement strand
ACATGACTGTTGAGGGGTGGACGACGCCCGCATTGAGCAAATATTGACACCGGCGTGATCTGGTGACTTTTTCCCCCTCCAAGAACGACGACGTTCACACATTAGCATGAAACATGAAAAACTGAAATAGCAACCAACTCTTTCAAGTTTGATTGAGTGGCAGCCGCTGTAATGAAACAATATGGGGGGTTCATCAAATGTGTTGACCCCCGGCCTGGAGGTCAAGGGCTGCGGGGGCCGAAGGGTGCCAGACGCCCGGCGACCCCACTGATTGGCTGAGCGACTGTCGCGCTGAGGAAAGGTGCCAAAAGGTCTTGGGCCGCAGAGGGAAGTGTAATGGATATGCGGCAATGAAGAGGAAACCTCCACAGAACAACATATATGCATTCATTTTTCACCACTCCTCAACATCAACAATAAGAGTAACCTGCAGTTTAAAGGCCTACTGAAATGAGATTTTCTTATTTAAACGGGGATAGCAGGTCCATTCTATGTGTCATACTTGATCATTTTGCGATATTGCCATATTTTTGCTAAAAGGATTTAGTAGAGAACATCCACGATAAAGTTCGCAACTTTTGGTAGCTAACAGAAAAGCCCTGCCTTTACCGGAAGTCGCAGACGATGACATCTCCCATTGATGGCTCCTCACATCCTCACATTGTTTTTAATGGGAGCCTCTATTTAATGGGAGCTATTCGGACCGAGAAAACGACAATTTCCCCATTAATTTGAGCGAGGATTAAAGATTTGTGTTTGAGGATTTTGATATATCCTCAAATACTGTATGATATATCCTCAAAGATAAGGGATATGAATCCCTTATCTTTCTATTGTGTTGCTAATGTTTTAGTGAGTTTAATATAACCTGATAGTCGGAAGGGTGTATCCACGGGTGTGTTGACGCCAGTGTCTGATGGAAGTTGACGGCAGCTGTACGGACGGCACAAGCTCAGCTGATCTCCGGTAAGTGGCGACTTTTTACCACAATTTTCTCACCGAAAACTGCTGGTTGACAAGTGGTCGGGATCCATGTTCGCTTGACCGCTCTGATCCATAGTAAAGTTTACCCTCCGGGAATTTTAAACAAGGACTCACCGTGTGTTTGTGTGGCTAAAGGCTAAAGCTTCCCAACTCCATCTTTCTAGTTTGACTTCTCCATTATTAATTGAACAAATTGCAAAAGATTCAGCAACACAGATGTCCAAAATACTGTGTAGTTATGCGGTTAAAGCAGACAACCTTTAGCTGTGTGTGTGCGCAGCGCTAATATTTCCTAACAGTCCGCGACGTTTTCAACAGGACACTTCGCGGGAAATTTAAAATTGCAATTTAGTAAACTAAAAAGGCTGTATTGGCATGTGTTGCAATGTTAATATTTCATCATTGATATATAAACTATCAGACTGTGTGGTCAGTAGTAGTGGGTTTCAGTAGGCCTTTAAACTCCCACTTAAAAATTCACAGACTGTGACAAAGGTACAAATGTTGAGTTTTTGCGAAAAAAACAAAAAGTCTCGGGCCACATGGAGAAAAGTGTTATGGATAATCAGCAATGGAGAAGGAAGCCTCCGCAGAACAACATATATGCTTCCATTTTTCACAACTCAACATCAACAATAAAAGTAACCCACAGTTTAAACTCTCACTCAGAAATTCACAGAAAAGGTACATATTTTAAATTTTAGCGAAAAAAAACAAAAGGTCTGTGGCCGCGGAGTGAAGTGTAATGGATATGTGGCAGTGGAGAGGAAGCCTCCACAGAACAACATACAGTATATGTATCCATTTTTCACTTCTCCTCAACATCAACAATATAAGTAACCCACAGTTTAAACTCCCACTCGGAAGTTCACAAAAAAAGTACAAAGGTTGAGTTTCAGTAGAAAAAAAACCCTTAAAAGTCAAAACAAACTTTGCAGGAGCATCTAAATTATCAAGTTTCATTGTGATACTACAGTTGGAGGCTTGAGTATTGGCCGATGCGATTATTGATCCGACACAATATCAGCAGGAGTCATACCCACTCGTATTATATAGTAGTGTGGAATGTTTGAAAAAGGTTTGATTAAGTGAAACGAATGGAAAACACTAACCTATTCATCATTAACCGTTTGGAAAGGTCTAATGCTGTCTTTAAGTTGTAGTGGTAATCAGTTTTTGCATAATTTGTAAGTTGAATGATGCAGACACGTTTGTTACTGGTTACTTTCTAATACTGCCTTGGAGACTTTGTAAGCGTAATTAATATGCAAATACAATGAATTAATTCTTGTTTATGTTGACAAATGTCACCTCTTATTGCTCCATGATTATTACCTATGTCTAGCTTGTGTGCTATTGTCTGTTTAGCTGTTGTGTAGCTGCTAGCAGCCTAGCATGTCTACCTTTTAAAAAATGACATTGTGTGCTTTTTGGAGGATATTTACATGGACACCCCAAAGTACATGGCAAAGAAGACAGGAGAGAATGGAAAAGTCCACCAACTTGATTAGAATGATCATCATTTGGAGTGTGATCTATTTTAACTGCAATGATCATCATTTGGAGAGCATGTGTAATCACCATGTTCAGTTTTAGAACCTAGCTTACACTAAATGACCATAATCTATTGCTTTTATTGGCTCCAATAGTTAAATATGTTTAGAGCAGGGGTGTCAAAATCATTTGCCCCATGGAGGAAAATCTATGCACACGAGGACCGGACTATTAAAATCATGGCATTAAAACTAAAAAATAAAAATCACTTCAGATTGATTTCTTTGTCTTAACTTTGGCCAAAAATAGAACAAACACATTCTGAAAATATTACAACAAAAAGATAGAAAACAATACCCAGCAGCGGTAAAGGAAAGAAGAAAGTGAATGATTGTTTATAACTGAATAAATTTACATACGCATACAATTATTTTTTATAATTGAATTAAGTACCGTTTATGACAACCTTTTTCCAAAACAGAATATAGAATGTGAGCTATAACAGGATGATGAATTTGTTTTCAAAACGCTTACAAAAAAGTGGGATCCCAAAAATGTATGACTTGATCGGGTTCCTGGGACCCCATTTTGAAAATTCCTAGCGCCAATACTGATGGAGTGTCGGTGCATGCAAAACAGCAGCAGGCGGCTGTGGCCTGCGGGCTGGTTCAAATATCATCCCTGGGGCCGTAGATCATTCAGGGATGACACCCCTGGTTTAGAGTGTAAAAAAAAAACGGTTTACTACCTTCTAAATATATATTTTTTACACTATGAGAGCATGAAATAACACCTACATTGTCACCTTTAATCCAATATAGTCATGTCAGCCGAGGCTGAGCCAATCAGGAGCCGCGATACTGAACAACACACTCTGATTGGTTTGGTCTCATCAGTCTTGATATTTGGACTTCCTTTTGGCCAAAAGTGGGTAGATATAGATGCAATATATAAACACAATAATACACAAAGTGTGTAGCACTGTGGACAATAAACAGCTGACGTGACAGTATTTGTTTGCTGTCATATCACTTACGCTTTGTTTTTCTATGTTTTTCTATTCATAATAATATAATGAGTAAATAAAATAATGAAAAATAAATAAATAAATCAAAATACAATTAATGAACATAAATAAATAAGCAAAAAAACATGTAGAATAAATAAATACACATGTAATTATATAATTAAAAAGATAATTAATTAATTAAAAAATAAGATAAAATAAAAAGAGACAATTAGGTTTAAAGCAGGCGTCCACAATGTGACCTCTGTGTTTCCAAGTCTGACTACAAGACAAAAAGTGTGGAGTCCCGCCTCCTCGCCGCGCCGCAATCAATTCTCCACACCGACCGTGACGTCTGCGGCATATGTGTTTCTTCTGACCAGCCAACAAGTCACCTCGCCACAACATCACAGCATATCATAGTAAGCCACAGACACTCCCTGATATATGTCGTCCCTGTCAGAGGTCAGTGGGGGGCCAATTTAGTGCTGCTAGTCGGCGTGTCTCCCGATGCATGTCTTTAGAAATAAACAAAAGACTGCATTGAACACAGCAATAACAAAATGGAATAAAAATCATCTAGGAGGAGACTGAGGGCAACAAGAAAACGGGTCACTTGGAGAGTTGCCAATCATTTTGATTTTGTAACGATTCCTAATCAATTTAAAAAAATGTATTAAAAAATACAATTAATTGCAATTCCTGTTTATTAACAATTCTTAATCTATTTTAAAAATTACTCCTAAAATCAAATTGATCATGATTTTTATTTGTAATTATTATTAATCGATAAAAAAATCGATTAAAAATTAAATTAGTCGCGATTCTTTTTTGTAACGCTTTGTGTTTGGAAAAAACAATCATTGATTTAAACATTTTTCAAATTAATCGCAATTCTTATTTTTTAACAATTCTTAATCGATTAAAAAAAAATAAAACTGGTTTTAAATTGTTTTTATTTTTTGCGACTCTTTTTTGTAATGATTCTTATATGATTAAAAAAAGAGAAAAAAATTATCTAAAGCAACCTAATTGCGCTCCTATTTGTAACGATTCTTAATGGAATAAAAGTCAACAAAAAAAATGTAATCGTCATGATTCTAGGTAGCACGGTGAAGGAGGGGATAGTGCATCTGCCTCACAATACAAAGGTCCGGAGCAGTCCTGGGTTCAATCCCGGGCTCGGGATCATTATGTGTGGAGTTTGCATGTTCTCCCCGTGACTGCGTGGGTTCCCTCAGGGGACTCCGGCTTCCTCCCACCGCCAAAGACATGCACCTGGGTATAAATTGATCGGCAACACTAAATTGGCCCTAGTGTGTGAATGTGAGTGGTGTCTGTCTATATGTGTTGGCCCTGCGATGAGATGGCGACTTGTCCAGGGTGTACACCGCCTTCCGCCCGATTGTAGCTGAGATACACTCAAGCACCCCCGCAACCCTGAAGAGACAAGCGGTAGAAAGTGGATGGATGGATGGATTCTAATTTGTAACGTTTCTTAATCGATTTTTTATAATTTTTAAATCAATTAAAAAAAGGATTCAAATTAATCACGATTCTTATTTGTAATAATTCTTAGTCGATTAAAAAAAATATAATTAATGGTGATTCTTATTGGTAACAATTCTTAATTGATTCAAAAATGTATTTTTTTGTGATTCTTATTTGTAATGATTCTTAATCAATTAAAAAAATGATTAAAAACATTTTTTAATTATTATTCTATTCATTAAAATATACATCATGTTAGCATTTTAAAAAATGTTTTCATGTACACACCTCCGAGTTATAGAATATTTTAGTACTAGATGCATGTTAGTTAGTATTTTAGCATACTAGATTTTTTTTTTTTTCCAGTTATTTTAACAGGTATACACCTCAGTGGCGTATATTTTGGTGATTCACAAATGCTATCCGTAGGCATGCTATTGTTAACTTGTTAGCAAGCTAGGGGTTTTTTTTGCAAATTTTTGCTCATATTTTTTGTTACTTGACAAAGTAACAAAAAAGAGGGCCAGCGTGCTAACTGTTAGCATTTCAGTTCGGCTTATCCATATAATGTACTGTGTTTGAAGGTGAAAACTAATAAAATTGCCCCCGCAACCTTTGATTTGTCAGTCTGTGGCCCTCAATGGGTTGACTTCTTCTGTTTGTTTGATCTTGTCTTGACTGCCACAGGTGGTGGAAAAGTATATTACAGTGGGGCAAATAATTATTTAGTCAGCCGCCGATTGTGCAAGTTCTCCCACTTAAAATGATGACAGAGGTCTGTAATTTTCATCATAGGTACACTTCAACTATGAGAGACAGAATGTGAAAAAAAATCCAGAAATTCACATTCTTGGAATTTTAAAGAATTTATTTGGAAATTATGGTGGAAAATAAGTATTTGGTCAACCATTCAAAGCTCTCACTGATGGAAGGAGGTTTTGGCTCAAAATCTCACGATACATGGCCCCAATCATTCTTTCCTTAACACGGATCAATCGACCTATCCCCTTAGCAGAAAAACAGCCCCAATGCATGATGTTTCCACCTCCATGCTTCACAGTAGGTATGGTGTTCTTGGTAGGCAACTCGGGTTTCTTCTTCGTCCAAACACGACGAGTTGAGTTTATACCAAAATGGATACATGGATGATACAGCAGAGGATTGGGAGAATGTCAGGTGGTCAGATGAAACCAAAATAGAACTTTTTGGTATAAACTCAACTCGTCGTGTTTGGAGGAAAAATAATACTGAGTTGGATCCCAAGAACACCATATCTACTGTGAAGCGTGAGGATGGAAACATCATGCTTTGGGGCTGTTTTTCTGATAAGGGGGACAGGACGATTGATCCGTGTTAAGGAAAGAATGAATGGGACCATGTATCGTGAGATTTTAAACCAAAACCTCCTTCCAGCAGTGAGAGCTTTGAATGGTTGACCAAATACGTATTTTCCACCATAGTTTACAAATAAAATCTTTAAAATTTTTACAATGTGAATTCCTGATTTTTTTTCCGCATTCTGTCTCTCACAGTTGAAGTGTACCTATGATGAAAATTACAGACCTCTGTCATCATTTTAAGTGGGAGAACTTGCACAATCGGTGGCTGACTAAATACTTTTTTGCCCCACTGTACATACGGACTGCAGCTGAGAAACACTTTTTTTTTTTTGCCGGTCCTTGAGGGGGCGCTCACAGCCCTACAATGGGCCCTGGCCCTATGGTTAAGAACAACTGATATAGAGGACCTTTGACTATGTTCTAACTTGGACTTGGTCAAATGACTGCAGGCTGACACAGCAGCTCTTCTTCAAGTGGGGACACACACCTCTTTGTTTGGCCCCCAGAGGCCACACCAGTTCAAACAGAGGGGAGTGGTGGCACAGTGGGTGGGGGTGGGGTGGGTTTATAATATGTCAAACACTCAAAATATGTTCCAAATGTCCCCCAAAACATATTTCAAAGTGTAATATTGGATGTTAAATGATTGGAGCTTTCAATAAGTCAATAATCCATAACATGTCAATATGTCAACAATCCTTAACAACAATATGTTGATTTGATTTTATTTCATTGTTATCTTTTTCAGCAATGACAGTTTAGAAGAAAAAAACACTAAAATTATTGGGGATCCAAAAGGGTACCACTTATAAAAGTGTTAAAGAAAAAGGTCATACTTTTTTTTTTTTTTACTTTCAAGGCTTAATTATTTCAATCAAATTCAGCTCTATCTGTCAATTATACCTTTTTAGATTTTTTTTCATGTTTTTTTTGCTTTATGGTGCAAACAAAACAGTTTTTTATAGGGCAAACACACAAAATTTTCCCAAAATATTTCAAAATGTAATATTTGATATGACGTCATTGGAACCTTCAATATGTCAATAATTCATGAGAATATTGATTTAATTTCTTTTTTTTTTCAGCAACAACAGTCTTAATTATTTCAATGAACTTTAGATGTATCTGTTGAATATACGTTTTTATAATTTTTTTCATGTATTTTATGCTTTCTTGTCCAATGAAAAGTATTTATAATATGGCTAACACTCAAAATAAGCCATATTTTCCCCCCCAAAATATTTTAAAGTGTAATATTTGATGTAAAGTAATTGGAGCTTTCAATATGTCAATAGTCCATAACAACATTGATTTTATTTCATTGTGATCTTTTTCAGCAATGAGAGTTTGGAAGAATAAAACACTAAAATTATTGGGAATCCAAAAGGGTCCCACTTGTAAAAGTGTTAAAAAAGGCATACTTTTTTTTTTTTTTTACTTTCAATGCTTAATTATTTCAATCAACTTCAGCTCTAGCCGTCAATTTATAAGTTGTTAGTATTTTTTTCATGTTGTTATGCTTTTTGTTCCAAAAAAAAAAACAGTTTTCATAGGGCAAACACAAAATGTGCCAAAACATATTTCAAAGTGTAATATTTGATGTGAAGGCATTGGAGCCTTCAATATGTCATTGATTTTATTTATTTATTTTTCTTCAGCAATGACGGTTTAGAATAAAAAATTGGGAGATCCAAAAGGGTCCCACTTATAAAAGTATTAAAAAAGGTTGTTGTTTTTTTGTTTTGTTTTTTTACCTTTAAAGCTTAATTATTGCAGTTAAATTTAGATGTATCTGTTGAATATACATTTTTATTAATTTTTTTAATGTGTTTTATGCTTTCTTGTCCAAAGAAAAGTGTTTATAATATGGCAAACACTCAAAATATGCAATATTTCCCCCAAAAAATATTTCAAAGTGTAATATTTGATGTGAAGTAATTGGAACCTTGAATATGTCAATGGTTCATAACAACATTGATTTTGATTCATTATTATTTTTGAGCAATCGCAGTTTAAAAACACACAAACATTTTTGGGGACTCCTTCATAAAAGTGTTAAATACATAAAAAACAGTGCCCCTTCTGGTTGCTGCCAAGTGGTGCACCTTTCAAAGGACATACTGTCACTAAGTGATATCATTACCGCAGTATCGCAAGTGACATTTGAGGAATATTTTCCCCCAAAACGCCATCCGCGTACCAGTCTGGGTGTCCCTGTCATTTACTGAAAGGCGTTTGTGTGCGCGTCGCTTGATTGGACTTACAAATTGGAGGAACACGTGACCCAGAGCGTGGTAGGGCTGGGGTTCAGGCTGCAGGACGGCCTCCACGGAGGACAACAGCTCTTTGTGCAGTTCCAGGATGTCCTCGATGTTGGAGAACAACATCTACAAAGGGTGCACAGGAAGAGAAAAGGGAAGGAAGTGAAGTCTCACAGATGGACTAGGGATAAGCAGGTGTTAAATGTCACTCTTGCCTTGACGTGTTCAGGTGAGAGGCACTGCTGGTCATCTGCCGTTTGTCTGATTCTCTGCAAAAACGCCTGAGAAGGACAAAAACAAATATCAAGTGTGTTTATTTGGTGTGTGGCAATGAGCACGGTAGTATTGTAGAAAGACTGAATGCTAGAAACAACAATAACAACAACAATGGAGGACAAGAGGAAATTGTATCCAAGAGGAGACTGAGGGCAGTCGGTAAACAGCTAATGGAGCCATGAGTAGAAGAGAAAAAAAACATTGCAGTCAACAAAAAGGAAAAGAAAAGGATCCAAGAGGAGACTGAGGGCAGAGAGAAAACGGGCCGGTTAAATAGCATGCGTATAATAGAGGGTTAGGGTTAGGCGGTTTCGGGACAAGAGCCGATCGACTCACAAGGCAATTTTGTGCTAACGCTAGCAGTGACGACGATGTGACCCCAGTTTGTGCTAACGCTAGCAGTCACAACAAGGTGGTCCCAGTTTGTGCTAACGCTAGCAGTGACAACGAGGTGGTCCCAGTTTGTGCTAACGCTAGCAGTGACGACGAGGTGACCCAAGAGTGTCCCAAAAAATGCCACAAATATTTGCTTCTTATTTATCTTTATTTTTATTGTTATTAATTTTAATTGCTCCTCTCTGCGGTGCCACCTTACCGTGGTGGAGGAGTTTGCATGTCCCAATGATCCTAGGAGCTATGTTCTCCAAGGGCTATCATGCCCCCTGGTAGGGCCTCCCAAGACAAACAGGTCCGAGGTGAGGGATCAGACAAAGAGCGGCTCGAATACTTCTATGGAATTACAACAAAATGGAATCAGATTTCCCTCGCCCGGACGTGGGTCACCGGGGCCCCCCTCTGGAGCCAGGCCCGGAGTTGGGGCACGATGGCGAGCGCCTGGTGGCCAGGCCTGTCTCCATGGCACAGCCCGAAGAGGCAACGTGGGTCACCCCTTCCATGGGCTCACCACTCATTCGGAGGGGCCATAGAGGTCGGGTGCATTGTGAGCTGGGCGGCAGCCGAAGGCAGGGCACTTGGCGGTCCGATCCTCGGCTACAAAAGCTAGCTCTTGGGACGTGGAACGTTACCTTGCTGGGGGGGAAGGAGCCTGAGCTAGTGCACGAGGTAGAGAAATTCCGGCTGGATATAGCCAGACACACCTCGACACACAGCAAGGGCTCTGGAACCAGTTCTCTCTTCCACACTGGCGTTGTGCGACGAGCTGGGGTAGAAATTCTTGTTTCCCCCGGGCTCAAAGCCTGTACGCTGGAGTTCAACCCAGTGGACGAGAGGGTAGCTTCCCTCCACCTTCGGGTGGGGGGACGGGTCCTGACTGTTGTTTGTGCTTATGCACGAAACAGGAGTTCAGAGTACCCCCCCTTTTTAGAAACACTCGAGGGAGTACTGGAAAGTGCTCCCCCGGGTGATTCCCTTGTCCTAATAGGGGACTTCAACGCTCATGTTGGCAACGACAGTGAAACCTGGAGAGGTGTGATTGGGAAAAATGGCCGCCCGGATATGAACCCGAGTGGTATTTTGTTTTTGGCCTTGTGTGCTCGTCACAGACTGTCCATAACAAACACCATGCTCAAACATAAGGGTGTCCATATGTGCACTTGGCACCAGGACACCCTAGGCCGCAGTTCCATGATCGACTTTGTAGTTGTGTCATCGGATTTGCGGCCTCATGTTTTGGACACTCGGGTGAAGAGAGGGGCGGAGCTTTCTACCGATCAGTGAGTTGTAATATTTTATATATACTATATGTGTACATACATATATATATATATATGTGTGTGTAAATATACATATGTGTGTATATATATATATATATATATAAATATATATATATATATATACATACATATATATATATATATATATATATATATATATATATATACACATACATATATATATATATATATATACGTATACACACACATGTAAATACATGAATATATACATATACACGCACACACACAAACACACATTATAGTGTTCAAGAACCAATTAAGTTTGTAAATCGAGGTTACACAGTAAATGGAAACACTGGATCATATTTTAGGAGACTATGTTTTCTTTGGCGCTAACTCAGCAAAAACAATTTTTTTTTTTCGTCTTAAATTGAATCAATGTGTTGTGCCGCCGACACTTCTATAGTGTTGATGTTTTACTGCATCTAGTCATTCTCATGCTTGGGAAAAAATTACGTTCACCAAATAGAAATTTGACAATGAATGGATTTAGAATGGAATGAATCAACATCTGGATCTGGATGTGAATGGTTGTTTAGTTCCTACTGGTGCTGAGTGCCAGGTGCCAGACTCCCAGGTGTGACGCAGGAGAAGCAGCGACACTAACAAACATTTTTACCAGCAAGACCACAACACGTCTCAGAATTTCGTCCACGTGCAAAAGCGAAAGACAAAAAGGGATGTGAATCTTTTCTTCCCCATTTTGTTGTCTGCCAGCGTTCATCCCACTCTGCACCGTCTGAGGGCCCGCATCTGCAGAGATGTCCGTCGCTGACCCTCCCCCTCCCTTCCTCTTCTTGCTTCCGCTTCCCGCCCCACCGTGATGAATGGCGTTGCCAAGGGCCGGGGTTGCCTTCGCCGCTATTCTCTTTGTGACGGCGAGGAATGGAGGAAGTCAACGGCACACAAAACCACTCTTGTCGTGAGGAGGAAACGGACCTTTAAGTCTGGCTGAAAAGTGTCTTTAAATGGCTCCGCATTGGTTACTAGGGCCCGAGCAGTGGAGCAATCCCCGCAAAAGTACGATTCGATTTGCTGTTTTTTTCTTATATACGTTTGGACACTTTCTGGAGCCCCTAACATACACCAAAAATCACCATGTTTATAAGTTTGGATGCCTTCTGAAAGCCCTAAACATGCACCAAAAGTCCCCATGTTTATATGTTTAGAAGCCTTCTGGAGGCTCCTAAAATACCAAAAGTCCCCTTATTTATACGTTTGGGGGCCTTCTGGAGGCCCCTAACATGCACCAAAAGTCCCCATGTTTATACGTTTGGACACCTGGAGGCCCCTATCATGCACCAAAAGTCTCCATATTAATATGTTTGGACACCTTCTGGAGTCCTCTAACATGCACCAAAAGTCTCCATATTAATATGTTTGGACACCTTCTGGAGGCCCCTAACATGCACCAAAAGTCATCATGTTTATACGTTTCGACAACTTCTGGAGGCCCCTAACATGCACCAAATGTCCCCATGTTTATATTTTTGGATGCCTCCTGGAGGCCCCTAACATGCAGCAAAAGTCCCCATGTTTATATGTTTGGACGCCTTCTGGGGGCCCTTAACATGCACCAAAAGTCCCTATGTTTTTTTTTTATGTTTGGACACCATCTTGAGGCACCAAACATGCAACAAAAGTCCCCATGTTTATACGTTTGGACACCTGGAGGCCCCTAACATGCACCAAAAGTCTCCATATTAATATGTTTGGACACCTTCTGGAGTCCTCTAACATGCACCAAAAGTCTCCATATTTATATGTTTGGACACCTTCTGGAGGCCCCTTACATGCACCAAAAGTCCCCATGTTTATATGTTTGGACATCTTCTGGAGGCCCCTAACATGCACCAAAAGTCCCCATGTTTATATGTTTGAATGCCTCCTGGAGGCCCCTAACATGCCCCAAAAGTCTCCATATTTTTACGTTTGGAGGCCTTCTGGAGGCCCCTAATATGCACCAAAAGTCCCCATATTTATACATTTGGATGCCTTCTGGAGGCCCCTAACATTCACCAAAAGTCCCCATATTTATACATTTGGACACCTTCTGGAGGCCCCTAACATGCACCAAAAGTCTCCATATTTATATGTTTGTACACCTTCTGGAGGCCCCTAACATGCACCAAAAGTCTCCATATTTATATGTTTGGACACCTTCTGGAGGCCCCTAACATGCAACAAAAGCCCCCATGTTTATATGTTTGGACGCCTCGTGGAGGCCCCTAACATGCACCAAAAGTCCCCATGTTTATATGTTTGGAAGCCTCCTGGAGGCCCCTAACATGCACCAAAAGTCTCCATGTTTATACGTTTAGAGGCCTTCTGGAGGCCCCTAATATACCAAAAGTCCCCATATTTATACATTTGGACGCCTTCTGAAGGCCCCTAACATGCACCAAATGTCCCGAAATGTATATGTTTGGATGCCTTCTGGAGGCTCCTAACATACACCAAAAGTCCCCATGTTTATATGTTTGGACGTCTTATGGTGGCCCCTAACAAGCACCAAAAGTCCCCATGTTTACACGATTGGACGCTTTCTGGAGGCCCTTAACATGCACCAAAAGTCTCCATATTTATATGTTTGGACACCTTCTGGGGGCCCCTAACAAACCAAATGTCCCCATGTTTATACAAACCCCGTTTCCATATGAGTTGGGAAATTGTGTTAGATTTGCAAATCATTTTCAACCCATATTCAGTAGAATATGCTAAAAAGACAACATATTTGATGTTCAAACTGATAAACATTTTTTTTTTTTTGCAAATAATCATTAACGTTAGAATTGGATGCCAGGATCATGTGACAAAGCAGGTGGGAAAGATGGTAATAAATACTGAAAAAGTTGAGGAATGCTCATCAAACACTTATTTTGATCATCCCACAGGTGTGCAGGCTAATGGGGAACATGTGGGTGCCATGATTGGGTATAAAAACAGCGACCCAAAAACTGCTCAGTCTTTCACAAGAAAGGATGGAGCGAGGTACACCCCTTTGTCCACAACTGCGTGAGCAAATTGTCAAACAGTTTAAGAACAACGTTTCTCAAAGTGCAATTGCAAGAAATTTAGGGATTTCAACATCTACGGTCCATAATATCATCAAAAGGTTCAGAGAATCTGGAGAAATCACCACGTAAGCGGCATGGCCGGAAACCAACATTGAATGACCGTGACCTTCGGTCCCCCAGACGGCACTGTATCAAAAACTGACATCAATCTCTAAAGGATATCACCACATGGGCTCAGGAACACTTCAGAAAACCACTGTCACTAAATACAGTTTGTTGCTACTGCAAGTTAAACCTCTATTATGCAAAGCAAAAGCCATTTATTAACAACATCCAGAAACGCCACCGGCTTCTCTGGGCCTGAGATCATCTAAGATGGACTGATGCAAAGTGGAAAAGTGTTCTGTGGTCTGACGAGTCCAAATTTCAAATTGTTTTTGGAAATATTCAACATCGTGCCATGCGGACCAGAGAAGAAGCGAATCATCCAGACTGTTATCGACGCAAAGTTCAAAAGCCAGCATCTGTGATGGTATGGGGGTGCATTAGTGCCCAAGGCATGGGTAACTTACACATCTGTGAAGGCACCATTAATGCTGAAAGGTACATACAGGTTTTGGAACAACATATATTGCCATCCAAGCACCGTCTTTTTAATGGACGCCCCTGCTTATTTCAGCAAAACAATGCCAAGCCACATTCAGCAAGTGTTACAACAGCGTGGCTTCATAAAAAAAGAGTGTGGGTACTTTCCTGGCCCGCCTGCAGTCCAGACCTGTCTTCCATCAAAAATGTGTGGCGCACTATGAAGCGTAAAATACGACAGCGGAGACCCCGGACTGTTAAACGATTGAAACTATACATAAAACAAGAATGGTAAAGAATTCCACTTTCCAAGCCTCAACAATTAGTTTCCTCACTTCCCAAACGTTTATTAAGTGTTGTTAAAAGAAAAGTTGATGTAACACAGTGGTGAACATGCCCTTACCCAACTACTTTGGCAAGTGATGCAGCCATGAAATTCTAAGTTAATTATTTGCAAAAAAAAAAAAAAACTTTCTGAGTTTGAATATCAAACATCTTGTCTTTGCAGTGCATTCAATTGAATATGGGTTGAAAATGATTTGCAAATCATTGTATTCCATTTATATTTACATCTAACACAATTTCCAAACTCATATGCAAACAGGGTTTGTACGTTTGGATGCCTTCTGGAGGCCCCTGACATGCACCAAAAGTCTCCATATTTATATGTTTGGACATCTTCTGGAGGCCCCTAACATACCAAAAGTCCCCAAGTTTATATGTTTGGACGCCTTCTGGGGGCCCCAACATGCACCAAAAGTCCCCATGTTTCTACGTTTGGATGCCTTCTGGACGCCTAACATGGTCCAAAAGTCCCATGTCATGACTGGCCCCTTCCGGTCGTGCCTGTGTTGTTTTTGTTATGATTCTCCTATGTTTGCTTGTTAGTTTGCGGTTTCTGCGCTCCTTAGATACGCCTGGTGGCTCCGAGGGTTGATTGTAATCAATTAAAAAAATAACAATTAAAAAAACAGAGCAACACAACGTAATGTAATGACAAAAAGCTGACATTTTGAATGTAATAACTTATATGAATCCACTTTGGGATCCAAATAAGTTGCTAAAAAGCGTGTGCAATCTGTAAAAAAGTGTGTGACATTAATTAGCGTGTAGGTATGTGCCAATTTACGTGAAAAAGTACTTTTAATGTGTGATTAATGTATTTTAATGCCTTTTTTTTATCCTCAGGCTGACAGGCGGCTAGCAGCTAATTTTGTGTCTCCACACACAGTTTATCACTGGAGAAGGACACCATAAACATGTTGCACATCAAGTGAGCGAGCCTGCTAATCGCTAAGCGACCCCAAAAAGGGACAAGCGGTAGAAAATGGATGGATTCATACCTTGAAATAACAGCAATTAATAAGTGCTTAGTAACATTCAAAGAGCGTAGATTGATGTTGTTCCATTTTTGTTTTGTCAACGTTACAAAATTTCAGAAGAACACAAATGTCCACTGCAGAGGACGCATTTTTTTGTAAGGAGCACGTTATAAAAAAGTCACCTTTGCCTAATGAGGGTTACAAACGTGTTACTTTCCAACAGGAGAACGTGGCTATCCTCGCCAAGCAAACCTGCGTGCTTTTGTTAGGAACAATGACGGCAGCTATCACAAGGCCGAGGGTCGCGTTTAGAACCGGACTGAAAGGTTCTTTGTTGCCGCGACAACCCCCACGCACCCCTGTCCTCACATCTGTGCAGCACATTGAGAAGCCAGAGGGTGTCATTTTTGTATATTATAATACAAATACGGAGAAAAAAAAACATTTACAAAATGGAAAAAAAGTGCAAACGAGTGTCTGGAAAACAGAAAAATAAAACAGAAAAATATGATATATAATCTGAAATTTAAAAATTAAAGATAAACATGACTCTTATGACTGGGCTTTTGAAGTTTTTTTGTTTTTTTTAACTGTCATTGTTAAATAAATGATGAATCAAAACCGATAGTGATATTTTTGCATTTTATTTTGTGAAAATATTGCATATTTTGCGTGTTTGCCGTATAAAAAAAGTGTTTGATGAAAAAAGGGCATAAAACATGAAAATAATAAAAACTTGAGATGCAAGAAATGAATATGAAAAAAAAGGGAAAATATATATATATATATATATATATATATTTATATATATATATATATATATATATATATATATGTATGCATATATATATGTGTGTATATATATATTTATATATATATATATATATATACATATATATATGGGTATATATATATATATATAAATATATATGTATATATATATATATATATATATATATATATATATATATATATATACCCATATATATGCATACATATATACACACATATATATATGCATACATATATATATATATATACATATATATACACACATATCTATATATATATATATATACATATATACATATATTTATGCATATATACATATATATGCATGCATATATATACATATATATGCATACATATGCATATACATATATGCACATATACGCATATATACACATACATATGCATAAATATGCACATATATACATATATATGCATATATGTGCATATATATGTATATATATGCATATACACATATATATGCATATATATACATATATGCATATGTATGCATATATATGCATACATGCATACATATGCATATATGTGCCTATATATACATATATGGGCACATATATATACATAGATATATACATATATGTATGTATATGTATGTATGTATGTATGTATATATATATATATATATATATATATGCATGTATATATATATATATATATGTATATATATATATATATATATATATATATACATACACACTGCTCAAAAAAATTAAAGGAACACTTTGAAAACACATCAGATTTCAATGGAGAAAAAAAAAATGTTGGATATCTATACTGATATGGACAGTTTAATGTCTCAGGAACAGAAGGATGCCACATCTTTTGATGGAAATAAACGTTTTCAGCCTACAGAGGGCTCAGTATATGGACACCCCAAAAATCAAAGTGAAAAAATGATGTGGCAGGTTCGTCCATTTTGCATAAATTCAATTTCTGCAACTCAAAATTATTTTCAATATCTTGTGTGGCCCCCAAGTGCTTGTATGCATGCTTGACAATGTCGCGGCATGCTCTTAGTGAGACAACGAATGGTGTCTTGTGGGATGTCCTCCCAGATCCGTCTAAGGGCATCAGTGAGTTCCTGTAAAGTCTGAGGAGCAACCTGGCGGCGTCTGATCACAGAAACATTATGTCCCAGAGGTGTTCTATCGGGTTTAGATCAGGTGATCGTGAGGGTATTTCAATTGTGTCAATTCCTTCATCCTCCAGACACTGTCTGC
>NC_084637.1:20871607-20891607 GCF_033978795.1 Nerophis ophidion | reverse complement strand
ATGAAGGACTGTGGAAAAGTGGAAAAGTGTTCTGTGGTCTGACGAGTCCACATTTCAAATTATATTTGGAAACTGTGGACGTGGTGTCCTCCGGAACAAAGAGGAAAATAACCATTAGGATTGTTATAGGCGCAAAGTTCAAAAGCAAGCATCTGTGATGGTATGAGGGTGTATTAGTGCCCAAGGCATGGCTAACTTACAGATCTGTGAGGGCAATATTAATGCTGAATGGTCCATACAGGTTTAGGAGCAACATATGTTGTCATCCAAGCAACGTTATCATGGACGCCCCTGCTTATTTCAGCAAAACAATGCCACGTGTTACAACAGCATGGCTTCGTAGTAAAAGAGTGCGGGTACTTTCTTGGCCCGCCTGCAGTCCATACATGTCTCCCATCGAAAATGTGTGGCGCATTATGAAGCGTAAAATACGACAACAAGACACCGGACTGTTGAACAACTTAAGCTGTACATCAAGCAAGAATGTTAAAGAATTCCACTTTCGAAGCTTCAACAATTAGTTTCCCCAGTTCCCAAACGTTTATTGAGTGTTGTTAAAATAAAATGTGATGTAACACAGTGGTGAACATGCCCTTTCCCAACTACTTTGGCACGTGTTGCAGCCATAAAATTTAAGTTAATTATTATTTGCTAAAATAAATTTTTTTATGAGTTTGAACATCAAATATCTTGTCTTTGTAGTGCATTCAATTGAGTATGGGTTGAAAAGGATTTGCAAATCAATGTATTCCGTTTATATTTACATCTAACACTATTTTCCGACTCATATGGAAACAGGGTTTGTATATATACAGTATATATGTATGTGTATAACGTTAGCTCTGATGCCAGCAGAGCCGTGCGAGTGGTAATACGAGAGAAAGAAGGTCCGAATGAAGAAAGAATTAATTCTCAAGAAAAACAGAAGTGGGTCCATCGTCTGGCGGTGGTTTGACTTCAAGTGGGAATACGTCAAACAGACAACCATAGTTTGTCAAACATGCGGAAAAAGTGTTGCTACAAAAAGTAGCCTTACTGCTAATATGTAGCATCATTTGAAAAGTCACCCGCTAAAGAATGAAGAGAATTTAATATGTCCGTAGTAACCTACCACATAGCGAAGGACGAATACTATTTGATTTCCTATTATGCAGCTCATTTTTATTTGACACTTAAAATGTCATGAACGTTTGTGCCATAGTTTAATAACTGTTTAATAAATACAGTTTTGGTCAATTGACTTAGTAGTGATTTCCTTCTCTGCATGATTATATGCATCAACACAACATATATTTTACACCCCCGCGCCCCCAACCCCGCCCACCTTACCAACACACAGGGGGGGTGCTAGCCGGGGAGTATAATATAGTCAGGAACAGTCATGGATGCAAAGGATTCTGGGTATTTGCTGTGTTGCGTTTATGTTGCGTTACTGTATGAATACGTGAATGCGTGTGTTCCCCCCGGGTACTCCGGCTTCCTCCAACTTCCAAAGACATGCACCTGGGGATAGGTTGATTGGCAACACTAAATTGGCCCTAGTGTGTGAATGTTGTCTGCGATGAGGTGGCGACTTGTCCAGGGTGTACCCCGCCTTCCGCCCGATTGTACCCGAGATAGGCACCAGCGCCCCCGCGACCCCAAAGGGAATAAGCGGTAAAAAATGGATGGATATATATATATACGTATATATATATATATATATATACACATATATACACACACACACATTATATACAGTATATATATATATATACAGTATATATATATATACAGTATATATATATATATATATATATATATATATATATATATATATACATATATGTATATATACACACACACACACACACACACACACACACGAATGACATGGAGAAAGAGTCGTTTTTGCTTGATCATTAAAAAACACTACACCCTTTACAAATGAAAACAAACAAATAAAAAATGGTCTGGTTCTTGAGAAGCCAGGACAATATATAATGTTTTTTCTACAAAGGAAGTTTTATTTTCAACTAGGTTCAAAGATTTCAGGGTGTGTATGACGATGAGTACTTTTACCTGGACATTAATGATTGCCTTGATATTAAATGTTCAAACTGTTACATCCCTACCTACTCTAGCTAGATGTCAACATGGGATGGGGACGCCCTGAGAAAGTGCTACTTCCTGCATGCTAACTGTACTCCACGTCAAGTATGATGTCATGAGTGCCAGGGACAGACTCTTAATAACACTTCATCAGGCCCAAAGAGGAGTCAGACTGGAAGGTGTGAAGAGCCAGATGGGCCATATGCTGGTGTCTGTGTGTGTGTGTGTGTGTGTGTGTAGCCTTGGCCTTGAACTGGCTTCATTGGACGCTGGGCAAAAGGAGCCCGCTGCCCTCACGTCTGCCAGGACAGCCTTCAATACGCTTGTTTGACCTTTAGTCTCATCATGGAGATGCTAATTGACAGCCGCCGTCTTCACTTTAAGGCCACTGAAGTACAGCGGCTTATACTCATTGATTACATTTATATTATATATATATATATGTATATATATATATATATATATATATATATATATATATATATATATATATATATATATACATATATATATATACACACATATATATATACACACATATACATACATACATATGTACAAAAGCCAAAACCAGTGAAGTTGGCACGTTGTATAAATGGTAAATAAAAACAGAATACAATGATTTGCAAATCCTTTTCAACTTATATTTACTTAAATAGACAGCAAGTACAAGATATTTAATGTTCCAACTGATAATTTTTTTATTTTTTTTGCCAATAATCATTAACTTAGATTTTTATGGCAGCAACACATTGCAAAAAAGTTGTCACAGGGGCATTTTTACCACTGTGTTACATGGCCTTTCCTTTTAACAACACTCAGTAAACGTTTGGTAACTTAGAAAACCAATTTTTGAAGTGGAATTATTTCCCATTATGCTTGATGTACAGCTTAAATTGTTCAACAGTCCGGGGTCTTCGTTGTGGTATTTTAGGCTTCATATTGCGGCACACATTTTCAATGGGAGACAGGTCTGGACTACAGGAAGGCCAGTCTAGTACCCACACTCTTTTACTATGAAGCCACGCTGTTGTAACATGTGGCTTGGCATTGTCTTGCTGAAATAAGCAGAGGCGTCCATGATAACCTTGCTTGGATGGCAACATAAGTTGCTCCAAAACCTGTATGTACCTTTCAGAATTAATGGTGCCTTCACAGATGTGTAAATTACCCATGCCTTGGGTACGAATACACCCCCAACTTTGTGCCTGCAACAGTTAGGATGGTTATTTTCCTTTTTGTTATGGAGGACGCAACGTCCCCAGTTTCTAAAAACAATTTCAAATGTGGACTCCTCAGACCACAGAAATGATTTCCCTTTTGCATCAGTCTATCTTAGCTGAGCTCGGGCCCAGCGAAGTGTTTCTGGGTGGTGTTGATAAATGGCTTTAGCTTTGCATAGTAGAGTTTTAACTTGCACTTACAGATGTAGCGACCAACTGTAGTTACTGGCAGTGATTTTCTGAAGTGTTTCTGAGCCCATGTGGTGATATCTTTTACACACTGATGTCACTTTTTGATGCAGTACCGCCTGAGGGATCTAAGGTCTGTAATATCATCGCTTACGTGTAGTGATTTCTCCAGATTCTCTGAACCTTTTGATGATATTACAGACCGTAGATGGTGAAAGCCCTAAATTCCTTGCAAAAAGTGGTTGAGAAATGTTCACAAAGTGGTGACCCTCGCCCTATCCTTGTTTGTGAATGACTGAGCATTTCGTGGAAGCTGCTTTTATACCCAATAACGGTCCCCACCTGTCCCCAATTAGCCTGTTCACCCGTGGGATGTTCCAAATAAGTGTTTGATGAGCATTCCTCAACTTTCTCACTCTTTTATGCCACTTCTGCCAGCTTTTTTTAAAACATGTTGTAGGCATCAAATTCTAAATAAGCTAATATTTGCAAAAAATAAAGTCTGAATGTTAAGTATCTTGTCTTCGCAGTTTATTCAATTGAATTGACTGTAAGAGAGAAATTTCACTGGTTATGTATACATATACATATACAATATTTTGGTACTGGTACCAAAATTATTTCGATACTTTTGTACGTAAATAGAAGGGACCAAAAAAAATTGCATTATTGGCTTTATTTGAACCAAAAATCTACGGTACATTAAACATATGTTTATTATTGCAATTTAGTCCTTCAATAAAATAGTGAACATACAAGACAACTTGCCTTTTAATAGGAAGTAAACAAACAGACTCCTAATCAGTCTGTTGACATATGCAGTAACATATTGTGTCATTTATCATTCTATTATTTTGTTATCTTTATTAAGGACAAGTGGTAGAAAATTAATTATTAATCTACTTGTTCATTTACTGTTAATAGCTGCTTACTTTCTCTTTTAACATGTTCTATCTACACTACTGTTAAAATGTAATAATCACTTATTCTTCTCTTCTTTGATACTTTACATCAGTTTTAGATGAAACCACAAATTTGGGTATCAATCCGATACCAAGTAGTTACAGGATCATACATTGGTCATATTCAAAGTCCTCATGTGGCCAGAGACACATATTTCCTGAGTTTATACACATAATATACATTTTAAAAAAACGAAAGAAGATGTTTTGCCAAAAAATATCGATGTAATCGTAATCATCCTGTACTGCACTGTATCATTACAGTGGGTGTGAGGTGTGGTTCCACCCATGGCGTTTGTTTACATTTTGACGCAGGTGAGCTACGGTGTGTAGTAAAGCATGTTTAGCTATTCCTCATCCTGCAGTGATAATTACACTTGTAAGAAACATACTTTATTTGTCGCCATGGAGGCCAGGATTAGTGATTTAGTAGCTAAAACACATAACTAGCTAGCCATGTCTTAAAGCACCTCTACCTTTATCGTTACTTTTTAAAGGGGAACATTATCACAATTTCAGAAGGGTTAAAACCAATAAAAATCAGTTCCCAGTGGCTTATTTTATTTTTCAAAGTTTTTTCAAAATTCTACCTATCATGGAATATCCCGAAAAAAGGCTTTAAAGTGCCTGATTTTCGCTATCTGTAAATCCACCGTCCATTTTCCTGTGACGTCACATAGTGACGCCAATACAAACAAACATGGCGGATAGCATAGCAAGATATAGCGACATTAGCTCGGATTCAGACTCGGATTTCAGCGGCTTAAGCGATTCAACAGTTTACGCATGTATTGAAACGGATGGTTGGAGTGTGGAGGCAGATAGCGAAAACGAAATTGAAGAAGAAACTGAAGCTATTTGGCGATCGCCTTCTAACCAACGATTGCATCTTTTGACCACTGGAGCAACTTAAATATGTCGATTGGTAAGTGTTTGTTTGGTATTAAATGTGGGTGGAGGGAAAGGCTGGATGCAAATATAGCTACAAATGTACATACAGCTAGCCTAAATAGCATGTTAGCATCAATTAGCTGGCAGTCATGCCGCGACCAAATATGTCTGATTAGCTCATAAATCAATAACATCAACAAAACTCACCTTTGTGATTTTGTTGACTTTATCGTTGGAACTGCATCTGCTTTGAGTGTCCACACATCTCTGTGCCATGTCTGTCGTAGCATCGCCGGTAAAATGTGCAGACCAAACGAGGGACTTTCGCATCTTTTGACACTGGTGCAACTTAAATCCGTCAATTGGTATGTGTTTGTTTGGCATTAAATGTGGATGGAGGGAAAGGCTGGATGCAAATATAGCTACGAATGAGGCATAACGATGCAATATGTACATACAGCTAGCCTAAATAGCATGTTAGCATCGAGTAGCATGCCGTGCGAATCGATGCACACTCCACGTATATCAACTTGAAACCGTCCCTGATCGTGTTGTTACAACCTCCGACAACACACCGAAGAGGCATGATGTCTCCAAGGTACGCAAAACAGTCGAAAAAAACGGAAAATAACAGAGCTAATTTGACTTGTGTGTGTAATGTGTTTGAGAAAATGGTGGATTGCTTCCCATTGTGACGTCACGGGTGAAAGGTCATCGCTCCGACAACGAACAATTGAAAGGTGTTTAGATCGCCAAATTCACCCTTTTAATGTTCAGAAATCGGTTAAAAAAATATATGGTCTTTTTTCTGCAACATCAAGGTATATATTGACGCTTACATAGGTCTGGTGATAATGTTCCCCTTTAAGCCAAAAATGCATCCGTTCTCCCTTTTCTGTCGACACACTGTGTCTACTCGTAAGTGTTTGTGCGCTGCCGAACATGCTCCTCTGCTCGTAAAACCAGCAATGTCACGACGTGATGACGATGGAGGGGTGGGAGGGGGGTGTCGAACCGTTACTTTTTAGAGGCGGTATATTACTGAATATGATTCATTAGTATCGCAGTACTCTATCAATACCGGTATACCGTACAACCCTAATACCGTATACACACACACACACACACACACACACACACACACACACACTTTTTTCTCCTCCAACACTGGAGGTAGTTTCCCAGGAAGTGTTTGGTAGAGATCCTTTAGAACTGCCATTGGTTCCCACAAGAAGTGTTAGTATGCAGGTTGTCCAGTCACACTCTTCCCAGTCAGCAGCCTCACACTCGCTGTTCCCATCCACATCCAAACAATGCGGCCTTTAATGCTCCCTCAGGGGCACTCCGGGGTGGACATGGCATGAGTAAATACATGAAGAAGTCCTCCTCTTTAGCGGGCCAAGGTGGACGTCCACCCTGCAGCCATCATTCCCACCAACATCTCCACTCAGGAAGCACTTTGGCTTCAAGCCTTTGTCCAGAAACACAACACACAAGTCTTCTTTGGAGGTTGCTACATCGCACACACCCCAACTCACCATGAATGGGTGATGAACATGATGATGAATATGATTATATTTAGCATTCACACTTTTTCCTTCCTTTTGGGTGCATGCCAACGTTGTCATTCTGCACACAGCCCGTAAAAGTCCTCACTAACACGACATCTAACACTCAGGAAGTAGAGAAAGTGCTCGTGAAGTCCATCCATGAATTGATCAATAAATACGTAAGCATGAGTTATAAAATAAATAAACATCACTAAATATAAAAATTGGTCTTGAAATTTTCAAAAAAATGGTCTTGAAACTAAAAAGAAGTCATTAAAGTACCTCAATAAAATAAAGAAACTGGCAGTGATGTAAAAAAGTTGTTAAATATTAATTGGTCAGGAAAATATATCTTTTTACAAAAAACATCTAAATCTGTCCAGAAATACATTTCAACAAATGTGGTACGTCTGCCTCCCAATACGAAGGTCCTGAGTACTCCTGGGTTCAATCCCGGGCTCGGGAACTCTCTGTGTGGAGTTTGCATGTCCTCCCCATGACTGCGTGGGTAATCCGGCTTCCTCCCACCTCCAAAGACATGCACCTGGGGATAGGTTGATTGGCAACACTAAATCGGCCCTAGTGTGTGAATGTGAGTGTGAATGTTGTCTATCTATCTGTGTTGGCCCTGCGATCAACAGTGACTTGTCCAATGAATGTGTTACAATTAGTTGTGAAGTATATAAAATGAATAAGGAAACAAGGAAATTGGTGATGAAATACAAATACGATTTAATATTTAAAATGGCCAAAGAAAAATGTAAGTGCAAAAAGTAAGATGGATGAATGGATGTTGTAAAATACATAAAAGGATTAAGCAAATAAGAAAATTTGTGATAAATTGTAAATATTTAAATATATGAAACTCATGAAGAAACGTGAAGATTGCTGTGAAATAAATCCCAAATGAAACAGGGAATCCTGTGATGCAATAAATTGGCCATGAAAAGGTCATTAAAATAATTGGTTAAGAAATAAAGATATAGAAACAAGTCCTTAAATCAGCCATTATGTAAATTGGTCATGATTTTTAAAACATTTTTTAAAGGTCATCAAACATCTAATAAATGGGTCATTAAATATATATTTTAAAATGTGGTAATAATGATCTTAGCATTTTTGGGGTGAAATAACATTTGTTGAGAACTATACTGTATACATGAATCATTCCATGAATACGTAACAGTGGTAAATAAAATGAAACAAACTGGTGATGAAATAATAAGAGGTACTAAACTTAAATACGTTATTAAATATAAAAAACAGTAATGAAATTAAAAAACCCTTGAAGTGTATTCAATTGAAAATGAATTGGTTGTGAGAAAAATAAAATGTGTTATGAAATACATAACATGGTCATTAAATAAACAAAGTACAGGTCAGGAAATAAGGAAATTGGTGATGAAGTACAAATAAACAAAAATATACAAAATGGTCATGAATTAAAGATATATGCAAATAAACATTAACAATTGTAATCAAATACATTGTCCATTAGATGTTATAATTGGCCATGACAGAAGAAAACAAGATTAATTGTCTGAATTGGGGAAGGGCGTCCATCCATCCATCATCTTCCGCTTATTCGAGGTCGGGTCGCGGGGGCAGCAGACTAAGCAGGGAAGCCCAGACTTCCCTCTCCCCAGCCACTTCGTCTAGCTCTTCCCGGGGGATTCCGAGGCATTCCGAGGCCAGCCGGGAGACATAGTCTTCCCAACGTGTCCTGAGTCTTCCCCGTGGCCTCCTACCGGTTGGACGTGCCCTTAACACCACCCTAGGAAGGCGTTCGGGTGGCATCCTGACCAGATCCCCGGGCCACCTCATCTGGCTCCTCTCGATGTGGAGGAGCAGCGGCTTTACTTTGAGTTCATCCCGGATGGCAGAGCTTCTCACCCTCTCTTTAAGGGAGAGCCCCGCCACCGGGCGGAGGAAACTCATTTCGGCCGCTTGTATCCGTGATCTTATCCTTTCGGTCATGACCCAAAGCTCATGACCATAGGTGAGGATGGGAACGTAGATCGACCGGTAAATTGAGAGCTTTGCCTTCTAGCTCAGCTCCTTCTTCAACACAACGGATCCATACAACGTCCGCAATACTGAAGACGCCGCACGGATCCGCCTGTCGTTCTTACAATCCACTCTTCCCCCACTCGTGAACAAGACTCCTAGGTAATTGAACTCCTCCACTTGGGGCAGGGTCTCCTCCCCAACCCGGAGATGGCACTTCACCATTTTCCGGGCGAGAACCATGGACTCGGACTTGGAGGTGCTGATTCTCATTCCGGTCGCTTCACACTTGGCTGCGAACCGATCCAGTGAGAGCTGAAAATCCCGGCCAGATGAAGCCATCAGGACCACGTCATCTGCAAAAAGCAGAGACCTAATCCCGCGGCCACCAAACCGGAACCCCTCAACGCCTTGACTGCGCCTAGAAATTCTGTCCATAAAAGTTATGAACAGAATCGGTGACAAAGGACAGCCTTGGCGGAGACCAACCCTCACTGGAAACGTGTCCGACTTACTGCCAGCAATGCAATGCGGACCAAGCTCTGACACTGATCATACAGGGAGCGGACCGCCACAACAAGACAATTCGGTACCCCATACTCTCTGAACACTCCCCACAGGACTTCCTGAGGGACATGGTCGAATGCCTTCTCCAAGTCCACAAAGTACATGTAGACTGGTTGGGCAAACTCCCATGCACCCTCAAGAACCCTGCCGAGAGTTTAGAGATGGTCCACAGTTCCACGACCAGGACGAAAACCACACTGTTCCTCCTGAATCCGAGGTTTGACTATCCGACGTAGCTTCCTCTCCAGTACACCTGAATAAACCTTACCGGGAAAGCTGAGGAGTGTGATCCCACGATAGTTGGAACACACCCTCCGGTCCCCCTTCTTAAAGAGAACACCATCTGCACCATACACAGTGTAGGTAGTGCACTGCTTCCCCTTCCTGAGGCGGCGTATGGTGGTCCAGAATTGATTCGAAGCCGTCCGGAAGTCGTTTTCCATGGCTTACCCGAACTCTTCCTATGTCCGAGTTTTTGCCTCCGCGACCGCTAAAGCTGCACACCGCTTGGCCCGTCGGTACCCATCCACTGCCTCCGGAGTCCTATGAGCCAAAAGAACCCGATAGGACTCCTTCTTCAGCTTGACGGCATCCCTCACTGCTGGTGTCCAGCAACGGGTTCTGGGATTACCGCCACGACAGGCACCAACAACCTTGCGGCCACAGCTCCAATCAGCCGCCTCGACAATAGACGTTCGGAACATGGTCCACTCGGATTCAATGTCCCGCACCTCCCTCGTGACATGTTCAAAGTTCTTCCGGAGGTGGGAGTTGAAACTCTCTCTGACAGGAGACTATGCCAGACGTTCCCAACAGACCCTCACAATGCGCTTGGGCCTGCCAGGTCTGTCCGGCATCCTCCCCCACCATCGCAGCCAACTCACCACCAGGTGGTGATCGGTAGAAAGCTCCGCCCCTCTCTTCACCCGAGTGTCCAAAACATGAGGCTGCAAATCTGACGACACAACTACAAAGTCGATCATAGAACTGCGGCCTATGGTGTCCTGGTGCCAAGTGCACATATGGACACCTTTATGTTTGAACATGGTGTTTGTTATGGACAATCCGTGACGAGCACAAAAGTCCAATAACAAAACACCACTCGGGTTTAGATCCGGGCAGCCATTCTTCCCAATCACGCCTCTCCAGGTTTCACTGTCGTTGCCAACATGAGCGTTGAAGTCCCCCAGTAGGACAAGGGAATCACCCGGGGGAGCACTTTCCAGTACTCCCTCGAGTGTACCCAAAAAGGGTGGGTACTCTGAACTGCTGTTTGGTGCATAAGCACAAACAACAGTCAGGACCCGTCCCCCCCACCCGAAGGCGGAGGGAAGCTACCCTCTCGTCCACTAGGTTGAACTCCAACGTGCAGGCTTTGAGCCGGGGGGCAACGAGAATTGCCACCCCAGCCCGTAGCCTCTCACTGCCGGCAACGCCAGAGTGGAAGAGAGTCCAGTCCCTCTAGAGATAACTGGTTCCAGAGCCCTTGCTGTGCGTCGAGGTGAATCCGACTATATCCAGCCGGAACTTCTCTACCTCGCACACTAACTCAGGCTCCTTCCCCCCCAGTGAGGTCACGTTCCACGTCCAGAGAGCTAGCTTCTGTAGCCGAGGATCGGACCGCCAAGTGCCCTGCCTCCGGCTGCCGCCCAGCTCACAATGCACCCGACCTCTATGGCCCCTCCTATGAGTGGTGAGCCCATTGGAGGGATGACCCGCGTTGCCTCTTCGGGCTGTGCCCAGCCGGGCCCCATGGGGACGGGCCCGGCCACCAGGCGCTCGCCATCGTGCCCCAACTACCGGGCCTGGCTCCGGAGCGGGGCCCCGGTGACCCGCGTCCGGGCAAGGGAAATCTGAGTCCATTTTGTTGTAATTCCATAGAAGTCTTTGAGCTGCTCTTTGTCTGATCACTCACCTAGGACCTGTTTGTCTTGGGAGACCCTACCAGGGGAAAACATAGCTCCTAGGATCATTGGGACACGCAAACTCCTCTACCACGGTGAGGTAGCAGCTCAGAGAGGACCCTGGGGCAGGGCGATTTATCGAAATACTTGATATACTGTATCGCGGGTTTGTCTCTGTGCGATATAGAAAATGACTATAGCGTGATAGATAGTACTTTATTGATTCCGTCAGGAGAGTTCCTTCAGGAAAATTATATATATATATATATATATATATATATATATATATATATATATATATATATATATATATATATATATATATATATATACAGTGGGGCAAAAAAGTATTTAGTCAGCCACCGATTGTGCAAATTCTCCCACTTAAAATGATGACAGAGGTCTGTAATTTTCATCATAGGTACACTTCAATTGTGAGAGACAGAATATGAAAAAAAAAATCAAGGAATTCACATTGCAGGAATTTTAAAGAATTTATTTGTAAATTATGGTGGAAAATAAGTATTTGGTCAACCATTCAAAGCTCTCACTGATGGAAGGAGGTTTTGGCTCAAAATCTCACGATACATGGCCCCATTCATTCTTTCCTTAACACGAATCAATCGTCCTGTCCCCTTAGCAGAAAAACAGCCCCAAAGCATGATGTTTCCACCCCCATGCTTCACAGTAGGTGTGGTGTTCTTGGGATGCAACTCAGTATTCTTCTTCCTCCAAACACGACGAGTTGAGTTTATACCAAAAAGTTCTATTTTGGTTTCATCTGACCACATGACATTCTCACAATCCTCTGCTGTATCATCCATTTATCCATTTTGGGATAAATGGGGCCATGTATTGTGAGATTTTGAGCCAAAACCTCCTTCCATCAGTGAGAGCTTTACATGGTTGACCAAATACTTTTCCACCATAATTTACAAATAAATTCTTTAAAATTCTTACAATGTGAATTCCTGGATTTTGTTTCACATTCTGTCTCTCACAGTTGAAGTGTACCTATGATGAAAATTACAGACCTCTGTCATCATTTTAAGTGGGAGAACTTGCACAATCGGTGGCTGAATAAATACTTTTTTGCCCCACTGTATATCTATATATATATATATATATATATATATATATATATATATATATATATATATATATATATACACACATATATATATATATATACATGATATTTGAGTATACGTTCTCACGCAGTTGCTTTCAGCTACTGGCATTGCACTACAAGCTCTCCTCGCTCTTTCTTGTCTCTCCTTCCCACAGACAGCAAGCGCACCTTCTTACACATGTCACATACTGTCACATCATACGTCACATACATATACGCCCTCGCGGAGTAGAGAGGTAACAGCATGGGTAACGTTAGCTGTGATGTTAGCAGAGCCGTGCGAGTGGTAATACGAGACAAAGAAGGTGTGACTCTGGTAACAAATAAAGGGAGAATTAATTCCCAAGAAAAACAGCAGGGGGTCCATCGTCTGGCAGTGGTTTAGCTTCAAATGGGAATATGTCGAACAGACCACCGTAATTTGTCAAGTCTGGGGCAAAAGCGTTGCTATAAAAAGTAGCATTACTGCTGATATGTAGCATCATTTGAAAAGTCACCCGCTAGAAAATGAAGAGTGCGTACTCCGCATGTCAACATCTCCATTCGGTGCCAGGCGCCCACACCATCAAAATGCCGAGGCGAACATTTCCACATAAACACAGTATGAAATAAATAGTGGGTTTTTTTAGTTGTGATTTCCTTCTCTGCATGAAAGTTTAAAATGAGCATATATTAATGCAGTATGAACAAGACTGTTTTAATGTAAACACATAGAATCATCATACTGCTGTGATTATATGCATCAAGTGTTAATTCAAGGCCAAGGCAAAACACAGAGATCTATATCAAGTATCGCGATATGGCCTAAAAATATCACGATATTAAAAAAGACCGTATCGCCCAGACCTAGTCTGAATTTGCCATTAAATACGTAAAAGTGTCATAAAATAAAGTCTTTAGGACTGTGGCCTCAAAATCAAATGTAAATAAAAGTGTTTGACCATGTGATGTGTCATGTGATGGGTCATGTCATGGGTCATGTCATGGGTCATGTCATGGGTCATGTCATGGGTCATGTCATGTGTCATGTGATGGTCATGTCATGTCATGTGTCATGGGTCATGTCATGTGTCATGTGATGGTCATGTCATGTCATGTGTCATGGGTCATGTGATGGGTCATGCCATGTGTCATAGCATGTGATGGGTCATGCCATGTGTCATGTGTAATGTCATGGGTCATGTGATGGGTCATGTCATGTGTCATAGCATGTGATGGGTCATGCCATGTGTCATGTGTAATGTCATGGGTCATGTGATGGGTCATGTCATGTGTCCTAGCATGTGATGGGTCATGCCATGTGTCATGTGTAATGTCATGGGTCATGTGATGGGTCATGTCATGTGTCATAGCATGTAATGGGTCATGTGATGTGTCATAGCATGTGATGGGTCATGTGATGGGTCATGTCATATGTCATGGCATGTGATGGTCATGTGATGGATCATGTGATGGGTCATGTCATGTGTCATGTCATGGGTCATGTCATGTGTCATAGCATGTGATGGGTCATGTCATGTGTCATGTGTCATGTCATGGGTCATGTGTCATAGCATGTGATGGGTCATGTGATGGGTCATGTGTCATGTCTCATGTCATGTGTCGTGGCATGTGTCATGTCATGTGTCATGGCATGTGTCATGTGATGGGCCATGTGATAGGTTATGAGATGGGTGACGTGATAGGTCATGTGATCAGCGTTCCCCTTCTCAACTTCCCCGATTGGACAAAGAAAGAAGTCAAGTCTTATGTAATCTTACACATCTGCAGAAGGGAAATAAAAACATGTCCGCCATTTTTCAATGGACCAAATGACCTTTGACCCCAGAGAGCCAGGCACACACCTGGTTTCACTTGGGAAACAACAAACATTGTCACTTAAAAACATACTTGGATTATATGATGATACTGCAGTGTTGATTGTGTGACCTGATACTACAGTGTTGATCGTGTGACCTGATACTACAGTGTAGATCGTGTGACCTGATACTACAGTGTAGATCGTGTGACCTGATACTACAGTGTTGATCGTGTGACCTGATACTACAGTGTTGATCGTGTGACCTGATACTACAGTGTAGATCGTGTGACCTGATACTACAGTGTAGATCGTGTGACCAGATACTACAGTGTAGATCGTGTGACCTGATACTACAGTGTAGATCGTGTGACCTGATACTACAGTGTAGATCGTGTGACCAGATACTACAGTGTAGATCGTGTGACCTGATACTACAGTGTAGATCGTGTGACCTGATACTACAATGTAGATCGTGTGACCTGATACTACAATGTAGATCCTGTGACCTGATACTACAATGTAGATCCTGTGACCTGATACTACAATGTAGATCGTGTGACCTGATACTACAATGTAGATCGTGTGACCTGATACTACAATGTAGATCCTGTGACCTGATACTACAATGTAGATCGTGTGACCTGAGACTACAGTGTAGATCGTGTGACCTGATACTACAATGTAGATCGTGTGACCTGATACTACAGTCTAGATCGTGTGACCGGATACTATAGTGTTGATCGTGTGAGCTGATACTACAGAGTAGATCATGTGACCAATCAGATAATTTGACCTGATACTACAATGTAGATTGTGTGACCTGATACTACAGTGTTGATCGTGTGACCTGATACTACAGTGTTGATCATGTGACCTGATATTGCAGTGTTGATCGTATTACCTGATACTACAGTGTTGATCGTGTGACCTGATACTACAGTGTTGATCGTGTGACCTGATACTACAGTGTAGATCGTGTGACCAGATACTACAGTGTAGATCGTGTGACCTGATACTACAGTGTAGATCGTGTGACCTGATACTACAATGTAGATCGTGTGACCTGATACTACAATGTAGATCCTGTGACCTGATACTACAATGTAGATCCTGTGACCTGATACTACAATGTAGATCGTGTGACCTGATACTACAATGTAGATCGTGTGACCTGATACTACAATGTAGATCCTGTGACCTGATACTACAATGTAGATCGTGTGACCTGAGACTACAGTGTAGATCGTGTGACCTGATACTACAATGTAGATCGTGTGACCTGATACTACAGTCTAGATCGTGTGACCGGATACTACAATGTAGATCGTGTGACCTGATACTACAGTCTAGATCGTGTGACCGGATACTATAGTGTTGATCGTGTGAGCTGATACTACAGAGTAGATCATGTGACCAATCAGATAATTTGACCTGATACTACAATGTAGATTGTGTGACCTGATACTACAGTGTTGATCGTGTGACCTGATACTACAGTGTTGATCATGTGACCTGATATTGCAGTGTTGATCGTATTACCTGATACTACAGTGTTGATCGTGTGACCTGATACTGCAGTGTAGATCATGTGACCTGAAACTACTGTGTAGATCATGTGACCTAATGGATGGCAGCAAGGTGGGGTGATGGCGGCGTGGTTGCAGCCGTTCAGACTTGTTCACATGTAATTCCTCAAATTCCTGCCACAGTCTTGTGCCTCACAGAAAATGGCTTACAAACACACGTGACTTAGAAAGAGATGAAGAATAATCATCATCGTTAACTTCAACCATCAGAGCAGATTCCTAACAACAGCAGAGAGCTCCAGTCATGAAGAAGATTGACTAGTCGTTGGCAAGTAGATCCTCAATAACAGGAGATCACTTCTGTCATGTAGAGGATATTTGACGAGTGTTTTTTGGAGTTGATCCTCAAAAACAGCACTGGATCCTTTTCTAGATCTTTGACACGTTTGTACAGCAGATCCTCAAAACAGCACAGCACTTCTGTTTTTTAAAGAATCTTTGACCCAAATGTTTGCACTACATCCCTAAAACAGTGAATAATCATTTTCTAGATTTTTTAATTGTGTTTGTTCAGTAGATCCTCAAAAACAGCAAATCACTTCTGTCTCATAGAGGATCATTGACTAGTGTTTTTGCAGTAGATTCTTGAAAATAACAAATGAGTTTTTTTTCTAGATCTTTGACTACATGTGTCCTTAAAAAGAGCATAATGCTTCAGTCGTATAGAGGATATTTGACTAGTAATTTGAAGTAGATCCTTAAAACAGCAGAACATGTTTGTTTAATAGAGGATCTTCGAATATTGTTTTTGCAATAGATCCTTAAAAAGGGCAAAGTATTTCTGCCGACTAGAGGATCTTTGACAAGTCTTTTTGCAGGTGATCCTCAAAAACAGCAGAAGATCATTTTGCAGGTCTTTCTGCAGTGGATGGTTAAAAAACAACAAAATTGCTGTTTTTGCAGGAGTTTCTTAAAAACAGCAGTGCAATCTTGCTAGATATAAGATCTTTGCCTCACAGCAGAGCACTCTTGTAATGAAGATGTTTTTTGCCATTTTTCAAAAGCATATTTCAAAAACACGAGTCTAAAATCTTTTGCTGTTTTTAAGGATCGACTAAAAAAAACACTAGTCAGAGTTCAATTATTACGTAGCGAATCTCTGACCAGCGTTATTGCAGTAGGTTTTTAAAAACAGCAGAGCGTTTTTGCAGAAAGCCTTCAACAATTTCAAAGCTCTTCTGCCATATAGAGGATCTTTTTCAAGCTTTATTGCTCTAAGTGTATAAAAACAGCAGAGGGCTCCCGTCATATAAAGGATCTTTGATGAGCGTTTATGCTGTACGTTTTCAAAAACAGCAGAGTGATCGCGTCATATAAAGCAGTGGTTCTCAAATGGGGGTACGGGTACCCCAGGGGGTACTTGAAGGTATGCCAAGGGGTACGTGAGATTTAAAAAAAAATATTCTAAAGATAGCAACAATTAAAAAATCCTTTATAAATATATTTATTGTATAATACTTCAACAAAATATGAATACACGTTCATAAACTGTGAAAAGATCTGCAACAATGCAATATTCAGTGTTGACAGCTAGATTGTTTGTGGACACGTTCCATAATTATTAATGTTAAAGATTTAATTTTTTGTGAAGAAATGTTTGGAATTAAGTTCATGAATCCGGATGGATCTCTATTACAATCCCCAAAAAGGGCACTTTAAGTTGATGATTACTTCTATGTGTAGAAATCTTTATTTATAATTGAATCACTTGTTTATTTTTCAACACGTTTTTAGTTATTTTTATATCTTTTTTTCCAAATAGTTCACGAAAGACCACAACAAATGAGCAACATTTTACACATTGTACAACACTGAAAAAAGGTTGAGAACCACTGATATAGAGGATCTTTTAAGAATGTTAGTGCAGTAAGTGTTTAAAAACAGCAGAGTGCCTGCGTCATATAGAGGATCTTTGACAAGCGTTTTTACAGTACATTTTTAAAAACAGCAGAGGGTTTGCATCCTACAGATGATCTTTGACAAGCGTTTTTCCAGTAAGTTTTTTTTAAAACAGCTGAGTGCTTTTAAAAACAGCAGAGTGCTTGCGTCATATAGAGGATCTTTGACAACCTTTTTTACAGTAAATTTTTAAAAACAGCAGAGTGTTTGCATCATACAGATGATCCTTGACAAGCATTTTTCCAGTAAGTTTTTTTTTTTTAAACAGCTGAGTGTAGTGCTTGCGCTATATAGAGGATCTTTGACGAGTTTTTTTGCAGTAAGTTTTCAAAAAAAGCAGAGTGTTTGCCTCATATAGAGGATCTTTGACAATTGTTTTTGCAGTAAGTTTTCAAAAACAGCAGAGTGCTCACGTCATATAGAGGATCTTTGACAAGCTTTGTTCTAGTAAGTTTTCAAAAACAGCAGTGTTTGTGTCATATAGAGGATCTTTGACGAGTGTTAGTGCAGTAAATATTTAAAAACAGCAGAGTGCTTGCGTCATGTAGAGGATCATTGACAAGCGTTTTTGCAGTAAGTTTTCAAAAACAGCAGAGTGGTCGTGTCATATAAATGATCTTTGACAAGAGTTTTTTCCAGTAAGTTTTTGAAACAGCAGAGTGCTCGCGTCTTATAGAGGATCTTTGACGATCGTTTTTGCAGTAAGTTTTCAAAAACAGCAGAGTGCTCATCTCATATAGAGGATCTTTGACAAGTGTTTTTGCAGGAAGTTTTCAAAAACAGCAGCGTGCTGGCATCGTATGGAGGATCTTTGATGAGCAATTTTTGCAGTACTTTTCTTAAAAACAGCAGAGAGCTATCGTCATATCGAAGATCTTTGACGAGCGTTTTTGCAGTAGGTTTTCAAAAAACAGTAGATTGCTCGCGTCATATAGAGCAGTGGTCCCCAACCTTTTTGTATCCGCGGACCGGTCAATGCTTAATAATTTGTCCCGCGGCCCGGGTGGGGAGGGGGTGGGATCCTTTTTTTTTTTTTTTTTTCCCTTTGTCATGAAAAAGGTATGTTTTTGTCATGAAAAAGGGAGGTTTTTGTGGTTGGTGCACTAATTGTAAGTGTATATTGTGTTTTTTATGTTGATTTAATAAAGAAAAAAAAAAATTAAATATATATATATATATTTTTTTAAATAAAAATGAATAAAAAATTCTTCTGCGGCCCGGTACCAATCGGGCCACGGCTCGGTGGTTGGGGACCACTGGTATAGAGGATCTTTGACAAGCGTTTTTGCACAAGTATTTAAAAACAGCAGACTGTTCTTGTCATATAGAGGATCTTTGACGAGCGTTTTTTTCTTTAGATGCTTCAATACAGGAAAGCATTCCTGTCATATAGAGGATCTTTGACTAGAGTTTTTGCACTAGATCTTGTCCTCCAGTTATCCTTCAAGTCAAGTGACACTTCCTGGTCTCTACTGGAGCTCTACGTAAACCAACAAAAGTGTTTCCACTGAAGCAGAGTGTTTGTGTGTGTTTTGCAGCTCCATTGAGTCACTACAAGAACACTGGCGTGACGCTGCCTGCGTTTAAAGCCCACTTCTAATTATAAACCTCGCTCTCCTACCTGCTCTGCGTGCTGCGGTGACTGCAGCTCAGGGTGAGGTCGCAAATGGGAGGCCAAAAAAGAGCTATTTATACCCTCCCTCCCTCCCCCCCTGCGGCCCCTCCTTGGAGAAACCTGATGCTAGCGCTGTGCTGGCCACAGACTGAGTAGCAGAAGGAAGCAAAACGAAGTCAAAGATGTGCGATGAAGACTGAAACACAAGGGATGATTAGCTGATCGCGCACATTGTTTACAATTATGCTGACTCAGCACTTCCGAGTACAACACTGCTTGTGTTGCTGCAGTGTTGTACGTGTTCATGAACCACAATGTGGTTAAAGAAGGCGCAGATATTTATTTCCACTTTCTCATGCACTCCAAATCTTTTTTTTTTTTTAAATATGCTTTTAAAATACTGTTTATAAGATATTTCAGCACTTTTCTAAGTTCATAAAATGTTTAATAACACTTATGAATAAATGCACTTTAAAGTGTTGATGTACTGTTTAGGATGAACAATTCAATGTTTCCCTCTTTCACTTTCTCATTCACTCCAAATCATTGAAGTATTTTTTTTTAATATTTTTGTAAATAAGTG
>NC_084637.1:20816607-20866607 GCF_033978795.1 Nerophis ophidion | reverse complement strand
GGCATAAAATTCTAAAGTTAATGATTATTTGCACACAAAAAAAAAATGTTTATCAGTTTTAACATTAAATACGTTGTCTTTGTAGCATATTCAACTGAATATGGGTTGAAAATGATTTGCAAATCATTGTATTCCGTTTATATTTACATCTAACACAATTTCCCAACTCATATGGAAATGGGGTTTGTACATACATACATATATCCACACATATATATACACACACACACACATATACATATATATATATATATATATATATATATATATATATATATATATATATATATATATATATATATATATATATATATATATATATATATATATATATATATATATATATATATACACACACACACACATATACATATACATATATATATATATATATATATATATATATATATATATATACACACACACACATATGTTTATATGTGTGTGTGTATATATATATACACAAACACATATTCATATATATATATGTACATACATATTAGGGGTGTGGGGGAAAAATCGATTTGAATACGAATCGCGACTCTCACGTTGTGCGATTTAGAATCGATACTCTTTTCTTTTTTATAAATCGATTTTTTTTTTTTTTAATCAATCCAACATAACAACACACTGCAATACCATAACAATGCAATCCAATTCCAAAACCAAACCTGACCCAGCAACACTCAGAACTGCAATAAACAGAGCAATTGAAAGGAGACACAAACACAACACAGAACAAACCAAAAGTAGTGAAAAAAAAAGATTAACAACAACAGTATCATTATTAGTTATAATTTCAGCATAGCAGTGATTAAAAATCCATCATAAATAAAAAAAAAATCAGTTTAAAAAAAAAAAAGAGAATCGATTCAGAATCGCACAGGGTAAGAATCGCAATTTGTATTCAAATCAATTCTTTCCCATACCCCTAATTATATATATACATATATATATATATATATAAATATACATATACATATACACATATATATATATATATATACACATACATACATATATATATACATATATATATATATATGTATATATATATACACAACAGGAGCACTGTTGATTTAAATGAAATATGACAAAATACTAGTCAAAGATCCTATAGAACACCCGAACCCTCTACTGTTAAGAAAATACCATAAAAATACTAGTCAAATATCTTATATATGACAGGAGCACTCTGTTGTTTTAAATGGAATACCACAACAACACCAATCATAGATCCTCAAACATTACAGAGCACTCCTGTTGTATAAAGGACCTTCTGCAAAAGCCAGTCAAAGATCTTCTATTAAACAAAAGCTTTTTGTTTTTAAGGACCCACTGTAAAAAACACTAATCAGAGATTGTCTATTTAACAGGAGCATGTTGCTGTTTTTTAAGGAAATAGCACAAAACACAATTCAGATATCCTCTCTGTGAAAAGAGCCGTCTGCGTTTTTAAGGACCCACTGCAAAAACACTCATCAAAGCTCCCCAATATGCCAGAAGGAGAACACTGTGCTGTTTTTAAGTGCCCACTACAAACACAAGTCAAAGATCTTCTATATGACAGGAGCACTTTGGTATTTTCCAAGGACTGTGAGAGATTCTCTCTGACAAAAGCATTGATCAGAGATCCTCTATATGACAACATTGCTCTGGAATTTTTAAGGACAAATACATTCATCAAAGATCTTTTATATATGATGGGAGCTCTTATCTGTTTTACAAAAACCCTCATTTGAGATCATCTATATGACAAGAGCGCTCTGTAGTTTCTGGGAACATGCAGCAAAGATCCTCTATAGCAGTGGTCCCCAACCACCGGGCCACGGCCTGGCACTGGGCCGTGGCCCGATTGGTACCGGGCCGCAGAAGAATTTTTAATAAAAAAAAAAAAATAAAATAAAAGTTTTTTATTTTTTTTAATTTTTTATTAAATCAACAGAAAAAACACAATATACACTTACAAATAGTACACAAACCACAAAAAACTCCCTTTTTCATGACAAAGAAGAAAAAAAAAAAAAGAAAAAAAAGGACACCTCCCCCCTGGGCCGCGGGACAAATTATTAAGCGATGACCGGTCCGCGGATACAAAAAGGTTGGGGACCACTGCTCTATAGCAGTGGTTCTCAACCTTTTTTCAGTGATGTACCCCCTGTGAACATTTTTTTAATTCAAGTACCCCCTAATCAGAGCAAAGCATTTTTGGTTGAAAAAAAGAGATAAGTAAAATACAGCACTATGTCATCAGTTTCTGATTTATGAAATTGTATAACAGTGCAAACTATTGCACATTTGTGGTGGTCTTTCTTGAACTATTTGGAAAAAAAGATATAAAAATAAGTAAAAACTTGTTAACAAATAAACAAGTGATTCATTTATAAATAAAGATTTCTACACATAGAAGTAATCATCAACTTAAAGTGCCCTCTTTGGGGATTGTAATAGAGATCCATCTGGATTCATCAACTTCATTCTAAACATTTCTTCCCAAAAAAGGAAATCTTTAACATCAATAGTTATGGAACATGTCCACAAAAAATCTAGCTGTCTACGCTGAATATTGCATTGATTAATTTTTTTTCAGCGCCCCCCGCGACCCCGGAAGGGAATAAGCGGTAGGAAATGGATGGATGGAACTTACATATTTTGTTGAAGTATTATTCAATAAATATATTTATAAAAGATTTTTGAATTGTTGCTATTTTTAGAATATTTAAAAAAAAAAAAATCTTACGTACCCCTTGGCATACCTTCAAGTACCCCCAGGGGTACGCGTACCCCCATTTGAGAAACACTGCTCTATAGAAGTGAAGAATAAAAGACAACATCAAGGATACAAGCGTCTGCAGGCAGGAAGTTAGCAAACGTGACTAATTGTTTAATAAAATAAATTAATTGATTAAATTGAATTACAAATAAATTACCGTATTTCCTTGAATTGCCGCAGGGCATATAGTATGCGCCTGCCTTGAATTACTACCGGGTCAAACCTCGCTTCGCAAAATAATTAGCGCAGGCTTAGTATTACCGCCTGGTCAAACTCGTGACGTCACGAGTGACACTTCCCCTGTCATCATTTTCAAAATGGAGGAGGCTGATTTCAATACCGGTAATTTGAAATCGCATAAAGAGAAGAAGATTAAGAGCTATTCAGTAGGATTTAAGGTCCAAACTTACATCACACTCAAATTTTTACTGCATGCCTTTGGTAAGTGCCGGAGTGAGAAGAGGTTTTGAAAAAATTAGCGCATGCTTACTTTTACCGCATGCCTTTGGTAAGCGCAGGAGTGAGAATATGTTTTAAATTAATTAGCGCATGCTTACTTTTACCGCATGCCTTTGGTAAGCGCAGAAGTGAGAAGAGGTTTTAAAATAATTAGCGCATGCTTACTTTTACCGCATGCCTTTGGTAAGTGCAGGAGTGAGAAGAGGTTTTAAATTAATTAGCGCCCCGGCGGCAATTCAAGGAAATACGGTATATAAAAATAAACTGTAGCAGCACAACATTTGTTTTTAAATAAAATGACATTAAATTTACCAAAACAAATTAAATAATAAAGAAAAAATAAATAACTTAAAAACAAAACATAAAAATAAATTGGCGAAAAGGAGTTAAAAGTTGGTTTTATTTTCGATAAGCTCATGAATAATTACAGTATGTATGTAAGCTGAGCACGCAGGTGTGAATGGAGCTCGTTCTTATGGCAGCAACACCTGACAGGTGAGCAGCATTTCCAACACCTGACAGGTGAGCAACATTTCCAACACCTGACAGGTGAGCAGCAGCACACCTGGAGCACCAAAACTGCACCAAAGATGAGGGGGTTCATCCATTCCAAACTCCATTGAGAATCTGGCTGTTTTACCACCGCGAGGCGCCACGTTACTACGACATCAACATGTCATCCTAAAATGTGTATCTAATCGTTTTATGGTTAAATCAATGGCGCCGAATGAAGGAGGACAGTTGGTATATTTACAGAAAACATTCTACGGCAAGCAGGGAGACATCTTTAGACGTGTTTAAAAGGGAGCAATAGAATGGAGAGAACGTCGGCGGGAGTTCGGGACCAGCGTGTGTTTTGGAGAAAGTCAGCGTTGAAGTCAAACTTACCGACTGAAGGAACAACAAAGTCCGCACGTAATCTCTCTCTGTGTTCAGCATTTCGTTCAGAACACACAACCGGAGTCGCTGCTGTCGGTTTGACTCCTTGACGGCGTGCGGGCTCTCCAGGTGCGCGTCCTGCTCCTCCATGGTCTTTCCCCCAACCACGCCACAAAGAGCGGGGGGAAGTCGTCTTCTCACGCCGAGGAGCCGCCCCGGATTCTCCCTTAGTCCATCTCCAATAATCCACCCAGGGAGAGAAAAAGATCCACTTGGTGGGACAAGATGCTCGCCTTGCGTGGTGAAGCTCGGATAGCGAGAGTGGACAAGTCCGCTTGCGTGTGAGAAGCAACACGACTAACACGAACGAACACGAGCAACAGCTGACACGGAGGGGGAGCTGCTCCACTCACTCTCGGGCAGGCAGGGGCCTCTAGTGGTGAAGATCATCTATTCGACAAGAAGCTCTGTTGTTAAAGATCTGCAGCAGTAAACACATCGCATAGATCCTCTATTCGACAAGACGCTCTGTTGTTAAAGAACTACAGCAGAAAACATGACTCAAAGGTAATCTATTGGACAAGAAGCTCTGTTTGTGTTAGATATCTACAGCACAAAACACAGCTCAAAGATCTTCTATCTGACAAGACACTGTTGTTGTTAAAGCTCCACAGCCCAAAACATGACTTAAAGATCTATTCCACAAGACGCTCTGTTGTTGTCAAAGACCTGCAGCAGAAAACACAACTCAAAGATAATTTATTCCACAAAACGCCCTATTGTTGTTAGATATCTACAGCAGAAAACACGACTTAAAGATCATCTATTCGACAAGACGCTCTGTTGTTGTATAAAGAGCTACAGCCCAAAACATGACTTAAAGATCTATTCCACAAGACGCTCTGTTGTTGTCAAAGACCTGCAGCAGAAAACACAACTCAAAGATAATTTATTCCACAAAACGCCCTATTGTTGTTAGATATCTACAGCAGAAAACACGACTTAAAGATCATCTATTCGACAAGACGCTCTGTTGTTGTATAAAGAGCTACAGCAGAAAACACTACTCAAAGATCCTCTGTCCGACAAGATGCTCAGTTGTTGTTAGAGAGCTACAGCTGAAAACACAACTCAAAGGTAATCTATTTGACAAGACACTCTGGTGTTAGATATCTACAGCAGAAAACACGACTCAAAGATCATCTATTCGACAAGATGCTCTGGTGTTGTTAAAGATCTACAGCAGAAAATGCGACTCAAAGATCACATATTTGGCAGGACGCCCTGTTGTTGCTAAAGATCTACAGCGTAAAACACAACACATAGATCCTCTATTCGACAAGACGCTCTGTTGTTGTTAAAGACCTACAGCCCAAAACATGACTTAAAGATCTATTCCACAAGACGCTCTGTTGTTGTCAAAGACCTGCAGCAGAAAACACAACTCAAAGATAATGTATTCCACAAGACGCCCTATTGTTGTTAGATATCTACAGCAGAAAACACGACTTAAAGATAATTTTTCAACAAGACGCTCTGTTGTTGTTTAAAGAGCTACAGCAGAAAACACTACTCAAAGATCCTCTATCCGACAAGATGCTCAGTTGTTGTTAGAGAGCTACAGCTGAAAACACAACTCAAAGGTAATCTATCTGACAAGACACTCTGTTGTCAGATATTTACAGCAGAAAACACGACTCAAAGATCTTTTATTTGACAAGACACTCTGTTGTTGTTGAATATCGACAGTAGAAAACACAATCAGAGATCATCTATTCGAAAAGACGCTCTGTTGTTAAATATCTATACCAGAAAACACGACTCAAAGATAATATATTCAACAATACACTCTGTTGTTGTCAAGGATCTACAGCAGAAAACACGATTCAAAGATCATCTATTCGCCAAGACACTCTGTTTTTGTTAAAGATCTACAGCAGAAAACACGACACATAGACCCTGTATTCAACAAGACGCTCTGTTGTTAAAGACGTAAAGCACAAAACACGACTCAAAGATCATCTAATTGACAAGACACTGTTGTTGTTATAGGTCCACAGCAGAAAACACTACTCAAAGATCCTCTATTAGACAAAATGCTCAGTTGTTGAAGAGCTACAGCAGAAAACACGACTCAAAGATCATCTATTCGACTGGACGCTCGGTTGTTGTTAAAGATCTACAGCACAAAACACGACTCAAAGATAATCTATTCGACAAGATGCTCTGGTGTTGTTAAAGTTCTACAGCAGAAAATGTGACTCAAATATCATATATTTGTCAGGACGCCCTGTTGTTACTAAAGATCTACAGCATAAAACACGACACATAGATCTTCTATTCGACAAGACGCTCTGCTGTTGTTAAAGACCTACAGCCCAAAACATGACTTAAAGATCTATTCCACAAGACGCTCTGTTATTGTCAAAAACCTGCAGCAGAAAACACAACTCAAAAATAATCTATTCCACAAAACGCCCTATTGTTGTTAGATATCTACAGCAGAAAACACGACTTAAAGATCATCTATTCGACAAGACGCTCTGTTGTTGTATAAAGAGCTACAGCAGAAAACACTACTCAAAGATCCTCTGTCCGACAAGATGCTCAGTTGTTGTTAGAGAGCTACAGCTGAAAACACTACTTAAAGGTAATCTATTTGACAAGACGCTCTGTTGTCAGATATCTACAGCAGAAAACATGACTCAAAGATCTTCTATTTGACAAGACACTCTGTTGTTGTTGTTAAATATCTACAGTAGAAAACCCAACTCAAAGATCATCTATTCGAAAAGACGCTCTGTTGTTGTTAAATATCTATACCAGAAAACACGACTCAAAGATGATCTATTCAACACGACTCTCTGTTGTTGTTAACGATCTACAGCAGAAAACACGACTCAAAGATCATCTATTCGACAAGATGCTCTGTTGTTGTTCAAGACTTACAGCACAAAACAAGACTCAAAGATCATCTATTCGACAAGACGCTCTGTTGTTGTCAAAGATCTACAGCAGAAAACACAACACATAGATCCTCTATTCAACAGGACGCTCTGTTGTTGTTAAAGACATACAGCACAAAACACGGCTCAAAGATCATCTAATTGACAAGACACTGTTGTTAAAGGTCCACAGCAGAAAACACTACTCAAAGATCCTGTATTCGACAAAATGCTCAGTTGTTGAAGAGTTACAGCAGAAAACACTAATCAAAGATAATCTATTCGACTAAATGATAGGTTGATGTTAAAGATCTACAGCAGAAAACAGAACTCAAAGATCATCTATTCGACAGGATGCTCTGTTGTTGTTAAAGACTTACAGCACAAAACAAAACCCAAGGATTATCTATTCGACAAGATGCTCTGTTGTTGTTAAAGTCCTACAGCAGAAAATGCGACTCAGATCATATATTTGACAAGACGCTCTGTTGTTGTTAAAGATCTATAGCAGAAAACACGACACATAGATCCTCTATTCGACAAGACGCTCTGTTGTTGTTAAAGACCTACAGCCCAAAACACGACTTAAAGATCTATTCGACAAGACGCTCTGTTGTTGTCAAAAACCTGTAGCAGAAAACACAAGTCAAAGATAATCTATTCCACAATACGCCCTATTGTTGTTAGATATTTACAGCATAAAACACGACTTAAAGTTAATCTATTCGAGAAGACGCTCTGTTGTTTAATTCATACAGCAGAAAACACGACTCAAAGATCCTCTATTCGACAAGATGCTCCGTTGTCGTTAAAGATATACAGCAGAAACCACAACTCAAAGATCCTCTATTCGACAAGACGATTTGTTGAAGATCAACAGCACAAAATACTACTTAAAGATCATCTATTTGACAAGACGCTCTGTTTTTAAATATCTACAGCAGAAAACATGACTCAACGATAATCTATGCGACAAGACACTCTGTTTTCACATTTTACAAAAAAATACATTACTTAAATATCCTATATTCGACAAGGAAAACAACAAAAACAGAGATCCTCTTTTTAACCAGACACTGTAGATGTTAACAAGCTACAACAAAAACACATTACTCAAAGATCATCTATTTGACATGGAGCACTGTTAAAAAATCTTTAGCAAAACAAAACACAACTTTAAGGCCATCTATTAGATAGGAGCGCTCTGTTTAACAATTTACTGCAAAAACATTACTCAAAGATTATCTATTCAACAAGACGCTCTGTTGTTGTTAACAAGGTACAACCAAAATAAATTACTCAAAGATCATCTATTTGACAAGAGTGCTCTGTTAATTTACAACAACAACAAAAAACACATAAAAATGTAATTCAATAGGAGTGCTCTGTTGTTTTTAACAATTTACAGTAAAAAAAAAAAAAACACTACTCAAAGATCATCTTTTTCACAAGAGCGCTGTGTTGGGTCCTATATTTGACATGGCTGGGCTGTTGTTTCTAATAACTCACTGCACGAACACACGTCAAATGTATTTATTATTGGTTAGTGTGGGGCTTGTCCTCCTGGGGGTTCTTCAGATCACCAAGCACTGACATTTCAGGGTTACACTATTGTTTTATTTTTCAATAAGTCTCTCAGTTGCTTTCCAGCAATTGTATTTTTCTCTTTCTTTCTCGCTCTGGCTCCAGCCCCAACCCCGTCTCTCCTCCTGGCTGCTGCTTATAACAGAGTGACAGGTGATTAGATAACAAGGCTCAGGTGGGCCATCTACGCAGCTCTCGCTGATTTCGAGGCCGGTCCTGGCACACCCCTGTTCGCTGCAGGCCCGCAGGCCACGCCCCCTCCACAGTTAGCTTCAGAATAACAATGTTATTACAAAGAATAAGAGACCTATTATACTCTAGAAATGTTGGTCTTACTTAAAAATGCACGCGTTTAGTTCTGTTCAGTGTTTAAAAAAATATTATATGGCTCTTACGGAAATACATTTTAAAATATTTGGCTTTTTGGCTCTCTCAGCCAAAAAGGTTCCCGACCCCTGATCTAGAGCAACAAGCACTAGTCAAAGATCCTCCATTCGAAAGGATCACTCTACTGCTGTTAAAATTCCATACAACAAAAAACACAAGTCAAAGATCCTCTATTTGACAATCCGCCACACATATTGTCAAAGATCTTGACAGGAGCAATCTGTTGTTTTCTAGTGTGAAAATGCAAGTCAAAGATCGTTTAAGTGACAGCAGCACAAGACACCTAAAAACTAATTTGTTCCATCATCGTGTTATTTCATCTTCCATGTCTCACGTGGGTTCTTCTGCTTGTACAAAGTCGCAAACCTGGTCGAGTTCTGAAACCATATCATCATGCGTGTCATATTGTATTTGGAGCGAGACTGCCCTCTGGTGGCGATAGGTTGCCATCACCATTTTCCCCATGAATAAAAACCGCAATAGACGCATTTTCACTTTCAAGATGATAAAAAAAATAATTTTAAAATATTAACTTTTTTTTTTAGTCACCTGACACCATAAATGTTAACCTTGACCTCGTCTACCTTCTTGCCTTAAGCACTAATTCTTTATTCCTAAAAACGGTAAAACAATCATTGTGCAATAAAACCCTCATTCTGTGGCTTTCTGGACCCAGTGCAAAAGCATTAAGCGAAGATCGTATATGCATCAGAACAAAAATCATCCATCAAATAGGAGCTCTTTGCCGTTTTTAGAATCAGCTGCAAAATCACTCTTTGTGGATATTTTAATATTACTGACCAATGTTTTTGTAAGAGAAAAAAACCCCCAGCAAAGACGTTAATTTAAATCCTCTGCTGTTTTTGGGAATCTGTTGAATAAATGCTTTTCAGAGATATTTTACAAGACAGGAGCACTTAGCTATTTTTTGAAAATCTTCTGCAAAAAATGCATGACAAAGACCTATCCTATCCTAAACTCTGCTGTTTTTAGGACTCTGCTCTAAAAACACAGGTGAAATACCTTATATGTACTGAAACACTGCCGTTTTTAGGAATCTGTTGCAAAAATTGTCAAAGAGCTACATAACAGAAGCAATCTGCTGTTTTTAGGAATGTGCTGTAAAAACACCAGTGATACCTTTTTATGTTGCTGAAACACTGCCGTTTTTAGGAATCTGTTGCAAAATGCTTGTCAGGGATATTTTACAAGACAGGAGCACTTAAAAACTTTTTTTAACTCATCTGCAAAAAATGCATGAAATAAACCCATCGGGGACTCTGCTGTTTTTGGGAATCTGCTCTAAAAACACCGGTGAAATACCTTTTGTTACTGAAACACTGCGGTTTTACAAATGTGTTGCATAAATGCTTGTCAAATATTTATGTCAGAAGCAATCTACTGTTGGGAATATTATGTAAAAACACCAGTGACATACCTTTTATGTTACTGAAACACTTTGCTGTTTTTAGAAATCTGTTGTAAAACATCTGTGAAATACCTTTTGTTACAGAACACTTTGCTGTTTTTAGGAATTTGCTGTAAAAAATCTGTGAAATACATTTGTTACTGAAACACTGATGTTTTTAGGAATCTGCTGTAAAACATCTGTGAAATACATTTCTGTTACTGAAACACTGCTGTTTTTAGGAATATGTTGCAAAAAGGCTTGTCAGAGATCTACATAATAGAAGAAATCTTCATTTTTTTAGGAATCTGCTGTAAAAAATGCTTATCTATAGTACAGGAACGCTCTGCTGTTTTTCTGTAAAAATGCATGTCATCTATAGTACAGGAGCACCCTACTATTTTAAGGAATTTGTTGCAAAAATGCTTGTCAAAGATCTACATAACAATGTGCTGTTTGTGGGAATCTGCTGTAAGAAAGGTTGCTGTCAATCTTTCAGATAAAATAAGTCTTTGTTTTTGAGAATCTTGTGCAAAAACGATCGTTTAGCTTTTATTGGACAGGAGAACTGCTTTTTTCAGGAATCTTCTGTAAAAAGTAACATTCAAAGATATTTTATGAAACAGGAGCGGTCTGCTCTTTTTGGGAATCTGTTGTGAAATGTTCTTCAAAAGATATTTTATTGAACAGAAGCGCCCTGCTGTTATTGGCAACCTGTTGTAAAAATGCTTGTCATTGACCTTTCTTAAAAAAGGTGCTTTTTTTAGGAATCTGCAGCATAAATGGTCTTCACATATATTTTATAAAACAGAAGCGATCTGCTGTTTACTAGAATCTGTTATAAAAATGCTAGTCATACATAACAGGAGCACTCAAAGGTACTCTATATGACAGAAAACATTTGGGTATTTTTGGGAATGTGTTGCAAAAACGCTTAAAAGATCTACAAAACAAATGATCTGCTGTTTTTAAGCATCTGCTGCAAAAACGCTTGCCAAAGGTCTTCTGCGGGATCTGTCGAAATTGAATGAGTTTTTGTTTTTAGGAATCTGCTGTAAAAATGATAATCAAATATATTCTCTAGAACAGGAGCATTCTGCTGTTTTTAGGAATCTGCTGTAAAAAAAATATCTTCAAAGATATTTAATAAAACAGGAGCGCTCTGCTGTTTTTAGAAATGTGTAGCAAAGATGCTTGTCAAAGATCTACATAACAAAAGTGATCTGCTGTTTTTAGGAGTCAGCTGCAAAACACTTGCCAAAAATCAGACATCAGCACTCTGCTGTTTTTAGGAATCTGTTATAAAAATTCTCCTCATGGACATTTTATCTAACAGGAGCGATATCCTTTTTTTTTTTTAGGAAGCTGATATAAAAAATACTCATGGACCTTTTATATAACATGGTAGATCTGTTTTTTGAGGAATCTGTGATAAAAAAATACTCATCGACCTTTTATACAACATGTAAGATCTGCTGATTTTAGGAATCTGTGATAAAAATACTCATGGACCTTTTATATAACATGGTAGATCTGTTTTTAGGAACCTGTGATAAAAATAATCATCATGGACCTTTCATATAACATGAGCGATATGCTGTTTTGAGGAATCTGTGATAAAAAGACTCTTCATGAACCTTTTATATAACATGAGCGATCTGCTGTTTTTAGGAACCTGATATAAAAATGCTCACCATGGACCTTTTATATAACTTGATCGATCTTCTGTTTTTAGGAATCTGTTAAGGAAAAAAATCATCATGGACCTTTTTATATAACATGAGTGATCTGCTGTTTTTAGGAATCTGTGATTTAAAAATACTCATGGACCTTTTATACATGTGTAATATGAGCAATCTGCTGTTTAAGAAATCTGTGATAAAAGTAGGCATTGGCCATATGTTGTCACTGATGGGGCAGGTTGGATGGACAGGTTCCAAGTGAAGAGCAAGAATATGAATATGATCTTTAATGGACGTATGTTACATTGGACAAACACTCTCTTCCCGTGTTGACACTTTGTCTATTTACACTTCCTCCTTCATGTCAGTAACATCAACAAGATGGTGGACGTCCCTTGCGTAAAAGGCAAAACACAGACGTAAAAAAGTCCAATGGCGCCGCTTCATGTCTACGTTAAGTCGTCCTTCAGCAGGTTTTTGTCTTTGCAAACATCAAACAAAAAGTGTGATAAATAAAAGGGTGTTACTAAAACCAGGACAAGTACAGTGAGTAAACAACAGCCACATTTCTGCTTTGCGATGTCAGATTTTTGCTGTGTGACATATAATTCTTGTATTTGTGGCATATTCCTGTACGAAGGAGTATTAAAGTGTCACGTTACAAAAACTAAGTTGTGATTTCACGGGAAATATTTACCTCCAATTATGAGAAAACAATAACAAAAATGAACCCGTAATATTACACCAACGATGCAAAACAGTCCCATGAGTGTAAAAAAATGGATATGTCTCCAGAAGAAACTTGAAATATCAAATTAAACTTGCAATATTACAAACAAAATAAGTATTTTGTGCGGAAAAAAAACCCTCTTAAAAGTTATTCAGAATAATCTGAGCATATTTATGTATGAATATTCCAATGTTTTTGCAGAATATTACGAATAGTGTACGATAAAGTTGAAATACGACAAATTAACTGAAACTTCAGAAAATGATTTAAAATGCTAAGAACACATTTAGTAAGAAAATTGGTTGCAGAATAAACTGTTAATATTACAGCCAAAAATCTGAATATTGTGAGAATAATCATATTTTATCCAAGAAAAACTCGTTACAAATTGTTCAAAATATTTTGAGAATATTTATATATGAATATTCCAATACTTTTTTGCAGAATATTACAAATAATGTACGAGTAACTTGATAGGACAAGAATGAACAAATGTCTGAAAATGTTTAGAACACATTAAATGCAAAAACATGGAATATTGTGACAGTAGCAATATTTGATGCAAAAAAAAAAAAAAAAAACCCTCGTTACCAGTTATAAAGGGAATAAAGTAATGACAAAAGTGGGACTATAACTAAAAAGTAGTAGTTTTACGGGAATAAAGTCATGACAAAAGTGGGATTATAACTAAAAAGTAGTAGTTTTACGGGAATAAAGTTATGACAAAAGTGGGAATATAACTAAAAGTAAAAGTTTTACGGGAATAAAGTCATAAAAAAAGTGGGAACATAACTAAAAAGTAGTAGTTTAACAGGAATAAAGTCATAAAAAAAGTTGGAATATAACTAAAGTAGTAGTTTTACGGGAATAAAGTCATGACAAAAGTGGGAATATAACTAGAACATTACTTAAGAGAAAAATGTCATGCCTACAAAATAAACGCATACTACAATAAAATGACAAGTGATATGACAAAAGTTGGACTATTACAAAATGACATTAGAAAAAACTTGTTCTTTTTGAACAAACTAGTTGACAGAATTAACTTATTTGATATAACGAGAACAAAAGACAAACGTTTGTAATATAATAACAACAAATCACATTTTTTAGTCATTACTAAGTAATGAATTTACAATGTATTTTTATACATTTTCTGGTAATATTCACACTCGTGATTTGAGTTGTTCACGAGTAACAACTTTGACCTGCTTATCACTCAAAATAGTTGTTTTGCTGTAAAGTTTAGTTTTCCTTCAGCTTATTGTAATATTACCATGGTTCAAAGTCCTGTATTATACTCCTAAGATTACAACCTTAATACTCCTTCGTGCCAAACTAAAGTGTGTTGAAATTCTCCATAAAAAAAAAAAAGGGACTGTGTGGTCTTTAAATGCCATTCTTGAAGGGTTTTAAGGGAGAGATACGTGTCTTTGGAACTTACCAGGTCAGAAGTAAGGGGACCAGGCAAAAACTGACCAGTATGTGAGATCTTATACAGCAACAGAAGTGAAAACTAACAATGGTGACAAAAAAGCATGTATAGTAAGAGTGCCAGCAGTGTGCATTAGGAAGACTTTCGCAGGCGTCGGCATGGCGATTAAGTGACCGGTTACTTAATGTTTCTATGACGACAAAGTGTTCTTCTCACCATAGCCAGAATCACACCAGCAGCTTCGGGACACGAGTCAGCGTCCACGTGAACTCATCGCAAAGGACTTCAATAAAAAAATTCATCTCAGGAAGATTTTGTACTACAGGTACAAGTCAGCGTTTTCCACAAGACCCTTTTTAATTGGACATTTTGTTTTGGTCAAACTGTTATGGGTAACTTCCCTATATGCAAAAGTGTCATTCTAAGCGTAATAAGTGTCCCTAAAACACTAACAAAATTCATCAACGATTAATTGAAGAAGGGTGTCCAAACTACGTTTTGCCACAAGGACCTTGCCTGCGGGATGCTTCAAAACAACCTGCTCACTGACCTTTGTGGATACTATGAAAAATGTCCACGCACAACAAATAATGCAAATTACACCCATTCAAAACCCCTGCAATGCATGATGGGAAAAATGCAAAAATAACCCTCTCCACACTTATCCATGTTTGACACATTTTAGCTGCTTGATATTTGTGATTACAAAACTTTGAGGTCGTCACGGAAATAAATAAGGTAAAAGTCAAACTATCACATACTGTACTCTTAATATCCAATATTTTATGTGTGTGTATATATATATATATATATATATATATATATATATATATATATACACATACATACACACATATACATACATATATATATATATATATACATACATACATATATATATATACATACATATATTATATATATTATACATATATATATATATATATATATTATATTATACATATACATATATATATATATATTATATTATACATATACATATATATATTATATTATACATATATACATATATATATATATATATATATATATATATATATACATACATACACACACTTTAAATGCAGTCGACTTTTGTTTTTTTTAGCCCAATGTTGTCCTCAAGTCAAAAAGTTTGGACACCCCTGGCTTAAACGCTCCTGTTTAAAGTTGAAGACCAAGCTTCGCTACACATCTTAAAACAAAGCCTGAAACTCTGCGAACTATCAGTCAGTCCGCTACACATGCAGCAACGTCAGTGGGGAATATTCTGAGAATAATGGCCATTATATGTTGGAAAATAAGTATTTCAAACGTATAACACAGCAGTTAAAAATATCCAAAGAGTGATACATTGAGAGTAGTAAAAGTACAAGCTAATATTCGAAGGTTAGGATTATGACAAAAAAATATGTTTTTGGAAATTCAACATATTAGTTACAAGATTATTGTGATTAAAACACTAGATTAGATTTTTTCTATGAGGGAAAAAGTTGTAAGAATAAATGTTATATTACTAGAATGAGGTCAAACTTTCATGATGAAGAAGTCCCGTATTTTGAGATGAAACTCATATTGTAAAAGAAAAAAATATGCTTTTAAAATAAATCCATTATTTAGTTTTTCAAACAAACATAGTGTTCAAATGGGGACGTAACTGATGTAACAACTCTAGTGTGGCTAATGTTTACATTGTTGCGTGATATATGGTTACTCTTACGTCGGACACGTGTACAGAGTGGCACTAAACATTAGCATTGAAGCTACAAAACAAGTCTAAATTCCTGGACACACTTAATCACTGCTCGAAAAAATTACCTTTAAAAAGTACGTAGTTATAGTTACTTGTTACTTTACTGAAAAATAAATTGAAATACGGAATTACTTTTACTAAAACAACAACTTCAAATATTTGGCATATGCAGGCAGTTGAGACGTTTCATGAGAGCAGAGTGTGTGTGTCCCTTTAAAAGGTTGTGCCAGTGAGAGCATGCTCAGCGCAATCATTTAGCTCAGCTGTGCTTGTTAGCTCCGCAGCTGTGGTGAATCGTTTTACTGGATTGTGTTGGCGCTAGTTCATAAAAAGATTGAGTGGGCCTCTATGGGTGTAGTCTCCTTGTCCACATATTGTCAGATTGCAATCTTGTCACTTTAATCATTATTTTCTTGTAGTAGAGGTAGGAGTGTGTGTACATGTTGTTTGTTGTGTGATGTTGCCTAATGTCTTGTTTTTTCTTTTAAAAAGGGAATTCCTGCTTTGATCTTGCTTGCCGTGCTTCTACATACAACCGCCTCAAAAATAGCGTGCCACAATACTTCAATCGGTAAAAAACGTAAAAGTCATTTGATTACCTGTTACTAATAAAAGTAACGCATTTATGTCACATCCTTTTTAACATTACATAAATGTAGAATTGGTAAAAAAAACAACAAACTATAAAATCTGAGTATTTTTAAGATGTGCAGCGAAGTCTGTTGGATTATTTTTTTAACTGGAAAAGCGAGCGTTTGTGCACCTCTTAGGATAAACTTTTCTCTGCTTGCTTATTAAAACTTTTCCAGGACATTACTATGGGACCTGCAGAACACGTGTAAAAGATTGTAAACAAAGAGCTGAAAGCGGTCTTGTGTAAAAGGCTCCTTCATTTCCAACGGACACAAAATGGAGGCTTTTTCCAACCCTTGGCGTCTTTTACTGCTTTTGCACACTTTGCTGTCAGAGTCAAAGTTGATATATGAATTCATATAAATAAAGGTGTACAGTATAAATATAAAGATTCTGTGTCGTGTGTGTAAGCCAGTGTTAGGACAGGACAGGTCAAAGGTGAGGCTTTCCCTCCCCCACCTCACGAAAGAGGGAGGTGTAAAACTCAGGCTCCAGCTGCTTGTTGCGATAACGCTGCACCATCTCTGTGATCCTCTGCTTCCGCCTCACGTGAGGCGGGTTGTACGAGTCGCTCTCCAGGCGCTTCCGTCGGCACACGTTGATGACGGTCTGACGCACCAGAAAGCCTGAAAGAGCGCAAACGCACGCACAAAATTCTTAATTCTAAATTCTACATATTTTTATACATTCCAGAAATAACATTTCAGTAATGATTATTGAAATATATTAGTGGATATTACCCAGCCTTGCTATGTCATCTGAAAATGTCAAATATTATGCTGATTAGCATTAGCAATTTTTCAACACATCCAAATTTGTTAATGAAAACTACAACTAAAATGCACGGTAAAATTATTAAGCTGGTGTGTAATAAGTACAATACTTACAGTATTAAAACGTTTTAGGGCGCAACAAAAGACTAGATTGAACAAAGACTGAACTGACAAGCCAACACAACGTTACAACCAAACAGCTGGTGCCGAATAAGTACAATACTTACAGTATTAACACTTTTTAGGGCACAACAAAAGCCTAGATTGAGCAAAGACTGAACTGACGAGCCAACACAACGTTACTATCAAACAGCTTGTGCGTAGTAAGTACAGTACTTACAGTATTAACACTTTTTAGGGCACAGCAAAAGACTAGATTGAGCAAAGACTGAACTGACGAGCCAACACAACATTACAATCAAACAGCTGGTACGTAATAAGTACAATACTTACAGTATTAACACTTTTTATGGCGCAACAAAAGATTGCATGAAGTGAAGACTGAACTGATGAGCCAATAACGTTACTACCAAACAACTGGTGCCTAATAAGTACCGTATTTTTCGGAGGATAAGTCGCACCTGCCGAAAATGCATAATAAAGAAGGGAAAAAACATATACGTATGAGTATAAGTCGCATTTTTTGGGGAATTTTTTGGGGATAAAAACCAACACCAAGAATAGACATTTGAAAGGCAATTCAAAATAAAGAATAGTGAAGAACAGGCTTAATAAGTGTACATTATATGACACAAATAACTAACGGAGAACGTGCCTGGTATGTTAACGTAACATATTGTAGTAAGAGTCATTCAAATAACTATAACATATAGAACACGCTATACGTTTACCAAACAATCTGTCACTCCTAATTGCTAAATCCGATAAACTCTTATACGTCTAGTCTCTTACGTGGATGAGCTAAATAAGATTATTTAATATTTTACGGTAATGTGTTAATAATTTCACACATAAGTCGCTCCTGAGTATAACTATTAAAAAAACTGCGACTTATAGTCCGAAAAATACGGTACAATACTTACAGTATTAACACTTTTTAGGGCGCAGCAAAAGACTACACTGAGCAAAGACTGAACTGACGAGCCAGCACAACACTACAATAAAAAAAGCTGGTGCCTAATAAGTACAATACTTACAGTATTAACACTTTTTAAGGCGCAACAAAAGACTAGATGACGTAGAGACTGAACAGACTAGCAAACACCATAAAGCATCACAATGCTGCGATCTAATGTCTTGGACTTGTAACTACAATTGAGACCTTTTGAGGTCGCGGGGGGTGCTGGAGCCTATCTCAGCTGCATTTGGGCGGAAGGCGGGGTACATTGCAATAAAATAAAAATACAAAATAAAAAACAACATTTATTAACACACACAAAGTACTCAAAATTGGTATCATTAAGAAGCAGTGTTGATGGTACCGTATTGGTAGGAATGTGAACGACACCAATTCCTACTCATTGCACTCATTTTCCAACTGGACAAGACTTGAGGTTGCGCAAATCTGTTTGTATTTTAAATGTGTACAAACTAGAATCAGAATGCTGTTAAAAACTGTTGAGTGTCATTTTTAGGGTGCTTGATGGGCGTGTCATTCGTGGTTCAGTCAATAAAAAGCAGTACATTACCTAGCGCCCTACGGCTGACCACCATGCCGTCCACCAGGGGATTCACCATGCCAAACTTGCCCACGGCGCCGTGGAGCCGAATCCGGAAGAGGCCGGTCTTTAGGGGGTGGATGAAGACCAGAGGAACATCCTTTTCCAGTAACCCTGATCTGAAGCGACATTATCAAATATTTAGTGTGTAAATTCATGTCAAATGGTGAAAAAAGGATGTTATTCAACATGTTCATTCAGGATGTTCCCTATTTTCACTCTGGATCACTTCCTCCCCCACATGTCCCACTTCCTGTTTTGCACTGAATCCTGTTCGCACATGTTTGGCACAATTTCTCCTTGTTTGTGTGGACAATTTCACTGAACAATAGAAAAGGCAGGGATGGTGAGCACCCTCTGAGGGTGGGGAGGGATTTCCAACTGAAAGAATAATTATAAAATCCAGACTACACTTCCTGCAGTTAGGTGCATTTCTACACTGTGTGGAAAATTCTCATTTACCAACCTCTTTTAGTCCGTTACATAACTATCCCATGTAATGTAGCAGAGCATTTGTTCTACATCATTTACCAACACTCAAATTCCACAACATAAATGCAAAGAACTCAAATAACGTTTACTTTTTGGCAACGTTTAGCCACGCCCCCTGGGGTAATATACTTCCGCTGTCATAACCAACGTTCGCTCTAAGGTGCGCACTGCTGACTACACACAGCAAATCAAAATCCAATCTGAAGTGTAAACAAAATAAACATAATTAGTTAAGTAGGATGTTGCAATGCGACTGTGAGTGACAGATAAAACAATGGTCGTCAACACAGTTTATTGTGACGTCTTTCCAGATGCTTTAGAGGGAATCAATTCCATCCATCACTTTTACGGAGCAAAAATGTTTTATTTTCGGCCACAAACACAACAAAAACAATGAGTAAAAAATGTAAATTTGGCAAAACTGGTCATTTTGTGCAGTACAAACTGGGCCAGTTTTTCGTATTAGCCACTGATGTGTTTAGGGCAACACAAAAATTGGGATAACTTCAACACTACACATAAAGTGTAAATGCCAGGTCGTTACACTATGACTCCTCAATCAGATGTGTGCTCTTTCTACTGTTATTTATTAAGAATGTTCATTCATGGATATTAATCATGAAGTGCTGCTACTAGAGGACAGAAAATCTCATAAAAAGAGTTATTTTACAGACAGAAAGTTACACTGCATCCCATGCTTACAACATTGTGCAACATGAGAATGTTTTAAGGGGAACTCAATGTGATTTTTTCAATGTAGTACACATTCTTTCCAAAGTACGACACCACACACACAAGCTGGTACATAGCTTTTGAAAAACAAGATGTTATTTTAATCGTAAGTCACTTCAATTAGAACATGATCTCACTGGATGATCATAAACAAAGAAGTCAGGTTTGGGCCTGTTTACATGTTGCTCTGGAAGTTTTTGCCTTGGCTCAGACAACAAATTAGAGCGAACATTGGTTATGACCTATGTTTACATCCTTTACGTCTAAGATAGGCTTCACGGTGGCAGAGGGGTTAGTGCGTCTGCCTCACAATACGAAGTTCCTGCAGTCCTGGGTTCAAATCCAGGCTCGGAATCTTTCTGTGTGGAGTTTGCATGTCCTCCCCGTGAATGCGTGGGTTCCCTCCGGGTACTCCGGCTTCCTCCCACTTCCAAAGACATGCACCTGGGGATAGGTTGATTGGCAACACTAAATTGGCCCTAGTGTGTGAATGTTGTCTGTCTATCTGTGTTGGCCCTGCGATGAGGTGGCGACTTGTCCAGGGTGTACCCTGCCTTCCGCCCGATTGTAGCTGAGATAGGCGCCAGCGCCCCCCGCGACCCCGAAAGGGAATAAGCGGTAGGAAATGGATGGATGGATTACGTCTAAGATATACTGTACCTTCTACTAATAAATACCCTGCAACTACAACTGGTTGGGAACTGGTAGCGTTGGCATTTTAATCATCAAACATGATTAGGAGGAACGTGGACAGAATCAACGTTGTGACTTGCAGAGCGAACGCAGGCGGCATCAGGTAAGCTAACTCGATGGTTAGCTAAACAGCGAGCTTGTTTCGGTCTACTCATCCTGCAATTTAGCACTGCAAATACCATGTGATGTGCAATCTATAAAATAGCGTGTACTATTCGTGGGCATGTTGCATGTGATTTACTAAGACTGCAAATGAAAAGTGGTGCAGACTGCCTTATTCAAATGAAGACTTTGCATGTACCATGGAGACACTCATTTACTGCACATTCATGTTATCATGCTCCTCCTACCCGTGGCATTTCCCAACATGTCGTAGACATCCACCACTTTTTATGGGCTTTTAGAAGTGGCATTTACAATCAAACCATTTGTTATCGTTATTTTTAACACCTGAAGGTGCACTCGTTGGTGAGAGGCTGCACTTGACTTAACACAAGATGCCAAAAAATGCTTATTTAAAAGTTTTTTTCATATAAGAAATATTTTAACAGTATTTATTCGATATGAAAGAAACATACATGATTAATACAATACTAAATAACACTAAAATGCATACATTTAATTTGTTTGAATAAGACCTTGTCCTATTTTAATCATAAAATTATGTTTCTGACTAGATAATGTTGCATATTCTTTATTACTGGCAGTCCAAAATGTTGCCACAGACTAATAGGATTCAAGATTTTCTTCTGTCTGTTGTCTCTCTCTCTAAACGCTTAATAGCGCTGGCAAAAACAGTGATGAGTTTTGAAAAATCCCATTGCGTTTGGTAAATAATTCTCCTCCAGTATTGTGAATGTTTAGCATAAATTTGACATATTCATGAAGACAGGGACAGAATGGATTGCATGCCTTATTCTGCTCTATTAACAGACGCAATCCACTTTGAACACGTTGAGCATATCAGCTATCAAGTTTGATCTTGTTTTAGTACACACAAACTTTTTGTAAATCAGCAACAGTATATTGGCCTTAGGTTGTGAATGTGAGTGTGAATGTTGTCTGTCTATCTGTGTTGGCCCTGTGATGAGGTGGAGACTTGTCCAGGGTGTACCCCGCCTTCTCCCCGAATGCAGCTGAGATAGGCTCCAGTACCCCCCGCCACCCAAAAAGGGACAAGCGGTGGTAAATGGATGGATGGAGGACCACAGTGCGGCGTTTAGGCGAGTGGGGCTTTAACAAATTTTGTTTACCGTATTTCCTTGAATTGCCGCAGGGCATATAATATGCGCCTGCCTTGAATTACTGCCGGGTCGAACTCGCTTCCCAAAATAATTAGCGCATGCTTAGTATTACCGCCTGGTCAAACTTTTGACGTCACGAGTGACACTTCCCCTGATTTCAATACCGGTAATTTGAAATCGCATAAAGGGAAGAAGATTAAGAGCTATTCTGTAGGATTTAAGGTCCAAGCTTACATCACACTCAAATTTTTACTGCATACCTTTGGTAAGTGCCGGAGTGCGAAGAGGTTTTAAAATAATTAGCGCATGCTTACTTTTACCGCATGCCTTTGGTAAGCGCAGGAGTGAGAAGAGGTTTTAAATTAATTAGCGCCCCGGCGGCAATTCAAGGAAATACGGTAGATTATATTTTCATTGATATTTTAGTAGAAAAAAAAGCGAAAATAAATGTTTAATAATGTGTTTTTGCGGACATTTCACACGCCTGAAAAGGGGAGCGTACAAGCAGCGCCATGTTTTTGGAGAGTACCTGCAGGAAGTGCTGTTGCTCATGCTTGCTTCCAAACCTGTGCTGGTTTCCCCCAAAAGGTCTGACAAAGGGAAGTTCTCTGGGGGGCAAAAAAAGACATGGACATTTATAAACACAAGGTACGTTTTGGGTGGAAAAAAAACAACTTACCGATATCATCAAAGCGCTCCACCCAGACCACAAACACCTTGGTCTCAGGACCCAGAGGTGGAAAAGACTTTCCACTTGAAGACCTTTTGTTCCTCACCAAAGGACTCATCTAGAAACACACACCAGTGAGTCACCAACTCACAGTTGTGCTTCCTAAACCTTACCTTTTTTGCAGACTCCAGGTTGTCAGAATGATTTGGGAAGAGCTCCAGAGTCAGATTGGGCTGCTTGAGTAAACTGGGCATGAGGTCCATGTTGGGGTCGGCCTCCAGCGTGGAGTCGCTGTGCACCGACGACTCCTCTGTGGGGCACAACAGCTTTGGATGTAAAACCACCTCAGCAGATTTTTATCTTACACACTCATTTCAACACAAACATTAAGGATTTGTCGATGTGTATATGTATTAATGTTGTCCCAATACCAACACCGGTACAAAAATGTATTTTGACACTTTTCGGTCATTTTTAATACTTTTTTAAATAAAGGAAACCACAAAAAATGTAATTGTCTTTATTTGAACAAAAAATATTAGGGTACATTGAACATATGTTTATTATTGGAAGTTTGTCCTTAAATAAATTAGTGAACATACTGGACAACTTGTCTTTTAGTAGTAAGTAAACAAACAAAGCCTCATACTTAGTCTGCTGACGTGTGCAGTAACCTATTGTGTTATTTACCATTCTATTATTTTGTCAACTTTATGAAGGAAAATTGGTAGAAAATAAATTATTAATCTACTTGTTCATTTACTATAGATATCTGCTTACTTTCTCTTTTAAGATGTCCTATCTACACTTCTGTTAAAATATACTAATCACTTATTCTTCTGTTGTTTGATACTTTACATTAGTTTTGGATGATACCACAAATTTGATTGGCAATCCGATACCGAGTACTTATTTACAGGATCATAGATAGGTCATATTCAAAGTCCTCATCTGTCCAGGAACATATTTCTTCAGTTTATAAACATAACATAAATTTAAAAAAAACAAAAACGAAAGAAGATGCTATGATGCCAAAAAAATAAAGTAGTATCGACTAGGTACGCTCCTGTACTTGGTGGTATCATTAAAGTGGATGTTAGACGTAGATCCATACACGTTTGTTTACATTTTGACGCCGGTGAGTTACGGTGTGTAGTGAAGCATGTTTAGCTATTTCTCGTCCTGCAGGGAAACATACTTTATTCGACACTGAGGTGAAGATTAGTGATGTAGAAGTAGCTAAAACTCTGCAGACATAGCAGTCTAGCCGTTAGCTAGCTAGCCATGTCTTAAAGCACCTTTTCCTGTGGGCATTTTAGTGTTATAACTTCACCTTTATCGATAGCTTTCAAGACAAAATGCATCCGTTCTCCCTTTTTTGTCTACACACTGTGTCTGCCTGTAAATCATCCGTGATTGTGCGATGCCAAACATGCTCAAAAAATAAGAGTAGAAAGAAATTATTGGAAACTCAAGACAGCCATGACATTATGTCCTTCACAAGTGTATGTAACTTTTGACCACAACTGTATAAATGATTAAATTCTGTTTTTAGGAAAGGCCAAATGCATTATATAAGCAAATAAATAAAAATGGAATTTATTGTGTAAATGTGAATTATATTTATATTTATAAATAAGAAAGACAAAAAAAAATAGGGTGGCAAAAAAATTTAACATTTTAATTGTATTCTTTAAAGGAAAGAATACAGTCTTCTTATTCATATACTTGTCAAATTTTCTTGTAATCAGACAATATTTTCGGTATATTAGATGGAATTTTTACCTAAAAAAGTAGGTAAATTTTTTTATCTAATATACCAAAAATATTGTCTGATTACAAGAAAATGTGAAAAGTCCAAAATGCAAAGAATAGGCAAAAAAATAACATAAGACATTAGCAAAAATCTAAATGTACATCTTTTGTCTTTAAGAAGCCGAAATGAATAGAAAAAACAAGAAAATAGAAAACAGATTTTTGTAAAATACAAAAGGTCAACATTCTTTGAAAAACTATCAATAATCATTCATAATAATAGTTTCCGTTAATTTGGAACATGCATAATATATAATGTAGAGCGTCACATGTTTCCAGTTGTTACATTACAGCACTTTTGAAAAGGAGTAGGAAGAAGCAGAGCTTATTTAATCCTATCCCTTTTCATACCATAGCAATTTCATCCCATATCTTTGTTCTCTGTTTGTAACAGAACCGTGAATAAATAACTGGTAAGTAAACAAATATTAAATACATAAGTAATCATCTAAAAAAAAAAAAAAAAGGTTTTAGATGTTCATCATAATTATTCTTCTGTGTACTTTGTGAACACTTGTAGTTTGAACAGTCTCTTAAACTGAATCATATTGGTGCTTTGTTTGATTTCTTTGCTTAAACCATTCCACCATTTTTTCCACACACTGATATGCTTAAGGTTTCAAATGTTGTACGTGCATATAGATGTTTTAAATGAGATTTTCCTCTAAGGTTATACTTCTCCTCTTTTGTTGACAAAAAATGTTGTACATTCATGGCTAGCAGGTCATAGTTTACACCATTTTAGATGTTAAAATCATTAAATTTCAATATTTTTTATTCAATAGCTCTCCAATTTGTTTTTAAAAGGCCCGAAAAAAATTTTTTTCAAACAGCATTGAAATGATTTCTTAGAAATTTGTAATATTTTGAAAAATACAAACACCAAAACAAAATGAGCACTAAAAAAAGTTACAGTGTAACAGGTGTCATAGGTTAGAGATGGGAACCTTTGGCCTATAATTCAGGAGCTTCGACTCAATTATAAATGTATTATTTATACATCTTTACGTATTATTATTATATGTTCCCAAAATATTACATGTAATTATTCATGTCTACAAGGTCTGCAGTTGTGAGTCATTTCTTGTTCTTGGATGTTGATGTACACAACATTTAATTGTGTTCACAATAAAGGTGAGGACACATTCTTCAAATAAAACACATTTGAATGAACACAAAGGCATTTGTGTTCATTCAACGCAAGAACATTGGAAAAAGTCATTGAATTTGGCAAGATTTTACAGAAAGTTAAGAAATATATAGTTCACATAGAGCTTTCTGTACAAACTCCAAACTGTGCTGTATAAACTAAGATATGATGTCACTTTCTCAGGCATGGGATTCTAACTTCATGAAAAAGACTAAAAATAAACCAGTTCCAGCCAGGTGGGTGACAAGTCATGTTTATGTTTGAAAATGATTCAACAATTCAATATAAATAGTAGAAATAATGAAAAAAATATCAGCTACTGTCTTGTTGTAAAACACCATCCTTTGAGCCTTTGCCATTTTGGTTATTCTCCCTTCCATTTATGCTACAGCTCGTACCTTGAGGTCTGAGGGCCAGTTCCAACTTGTGGGGTCTAAAACTATGGATGAATGGATGGATGAAATAAATTCAGAATGTTTATCATGGTTCTTCTTTGTACTTTGTAAACAATTTACGTTTGAAGAGTCTCTTGAAGTGGATTATATTAGTACATTGTTTGAATTTTTGCTTAACCCTTCAATCATTTAATTCCACCTACATATACAGCATACTAAAGGTTTTAAGTGTTGTACGTGCATACAAATGTTTTACATTAAATTTTTCTCCAAGATTATATTATTTTCCACCTCTAGAACAGGTGTTCCTAACTTTTCTCACAATTATGGAGCACACTTATATTTTGTTGTCCAACGAAGCCTCTACTTGAGTTTGTTTTGAAAAATTAAGGCCAAAAAATTTCACTCTTACAAACTACCTGGACAACCTTACGACATATCATTTGTCAAAAAAAGGGTGAAATACTGACCAGAATGTTCCGTTAAAGATGGCACAACAAAGGCAATCTCCGTCAGAGCGTCGGCGTAGTATAAGACTTTCTTCTCCCCGTTGAAGACTGATCCTCCCGTGTCCTCAGGAGTAGCTGCTTCTTCTGCAGGACAAAGTCTATTATTATTATTATTATTGTGTGAAGTGAATTGAATAACATTTATATAGCGCTTTTTCTCTAGTGACTCAAAGCGCTTTACATATTGAAAAACAATATCTAATTTTTACATTTAAACCAGTGTGGGTGGCACTGGGAGCAGGTGGGTAAAGTGTCTTGCCCAAGAACACAACGGCAGTGACTAGGATGGCGGAAGCGGGTATCGAACCTGCAACCTTCAAGTTTCTGGCACGGCCGTTCTACCAACCAAGCTATACCGCCCGTAATAATAATAATAATAATAAAAATAATAATAATAATAATTATTATTATTATTATTACAGATACAGGGTTCGCTCGGGGATCAGCAAATATAATTGATTGCCTTTTTAATGCAACTCAACACATTTAATGCACAGATGGTCAATAGTGTATATCAGGGGTAGGGAACCTATGGCTCTAGAGCCAGATGTGGCTCTTTTGATGACTGCATCTGGCTCTCAGATAAATCTTAGCTGGCATTGCTTAACACAATAAGTCAGTGTTTTTCAACCTTTTTTGAGCCAAAACACATTTTTTTCATTGAAACAATTCTGAGGCGCACCACCAGCAGAAAAAAAAAAAAAATTAAACTCAGTAGCCGATATTGACAAAAAAAAAGTGTTCTCGCAATAGCTCTTGTCTCCATGTAGGTGTACTGTCAAGCCGTAACTTATTTTGAGTTTTTTCTGTGTTTTCCTGTGTGACTTGCGCTCCTATTTTGGTGCCTTTTCTTCTTTTGTTGGTATTTTCCTGTAGCAGTTTCATGTCCTCCTTGAATGCTATTCATCGCACCTGCTGTGTTTTTACAATCAAGACTATTTAAGTTGTGCGGACGCACTTCTTCTTTGTGTGGACATTGTTGATTGTCATGCCATGTACGGATGTACTTTGTGGACGCCGTCTGCTCCGCACACTGTAAGTCTTTCCTGTCGTCCAGCATTCTGTTTTTGTTTACTTTGCAGCCAGTTCAGTTTTAGTTTTGTTTTGCTTCAATGCCTTTTCTTAGCGGCACTTGCCTTTTGTTTATTTTTAGTTCAAGTGTTGGATACCTTTTTACCTACATGCTGCCTCCCGCATATTGTGATCACGACATACCATGTTCCCGACATCTACAAAAGCAATTAGCTACCTGCTGCCACCTACTGATATGGAAGAGTATTACACACTTACTCTGCCGAGCTGTAGACAGCACAGACACTCAATAACAGCACATTTTTGAAATATATTTACAGGTTTGGAAAAAATATTATCAACCCAATTAGGTGAAATTACATAATGTCTCCCACGACACACCAGACTGTATCTCACGGCACACTATAGTATGCTGCGGCACAGTGGTTGAAAAACACAGCGATACATAATGAATAATTCCGCTGGTAATCACAGTGTTAAAAATAACGTTCAAAATATAAAACATTCTCATGCATTTTAATCCATCAATCCGTTTTCTACCGTTCCTATTCAAGAAGTCGCATTAATGGTAAGAACTGTTTTATTCATTAGCTTCAGAATAACAATGTTACTAAAAAGAAGAAGATACTTATTATATTCTTAAAATGCTGGTCTTAAAAATGCACACATTTATTTGTATTCAGTGTTAAAAATTATTATATGGCTCTCTCAGAAATACATTTTATAATATTTTGCTTTCATGGCTCTCTCAGCCCAAAAGGTTCCCGGCCCCTGGGACAACATTGCAATTTGTCAATGATCATGTTAACTGTGGCCATTTTAAGCACTAATGTAATATACCCTATATTCTGCACTATAAGCCGCTACTTTTTTCCTATGCATTAAACCCTGCGGCTTATAAAACATTGCGGCTAATTTATGGATTTTTCTTCACTGACGGCCATAAAGCAAATACTTTTCATAAAACACATGCAAAGACACCTAAATGGTGTGTTATTGTTTGTGCTGTGGCGCTATATTTTGGACGAGTTCACTCACTGCAGGTGTTGCTAGGTGAATGCCTAGGTTTCCTGCTGTTTAAAGCTTTGAACTGGAAGTAAAAGTGCTGTTTTGTCTTTCAACCGTCCATGGCGTTTTCTACTCGTATGGACTCTTCATTCATCACTCTAAGCAACGTTTTTAAGTTTTACAATATAACTAAAACTGTTTCTACTTACTAAAGCGTCCCATATTTGATGTCTGTAGGCGTGTTTGGTAAGTGCTATCTTAATGTAATCAAGCTAGTGTTGTTAGATTAGCAAACATATTTACGAGTGTCTATGGCATTCTTTTTGTATCACAAATTCCTCAGTAAATAACCAAAACTTCACCTTTGAGTTATTGAGTCTGTTTAGTAAATAAACATTTATAAAATATTTCTGTGTAAATAACTTATTTCACAACGTATATATCTGCAGCTCATAGCCTAGTCCAGCAAATGTATGGAAAAATGTTTCCATAGAAAACCTAGTGATGTGGCTTACATACCGGTGCGCTCTATAGTCCAGAAAAAGGGAAATAATGCAAAGACAAAAAACATATTTTTCGTAACTTTGGTATTTTTTACCACTGTAATTGGAAGGTTGATAACTTAATTATCCTCAACATGTAAACAAACTTAAACAAATGGAGTCTCAATCTTTGGTAGGCAAAATTGCACTTCAATAAATATTGAACCCAGTTGAATAACCTGAGTGGGGTGGTATTGTTTTGTTGCCAGTGCCATCACGGCATACTTGCTCTTTCATCCGTGCTAATGGGCTCATATTGCTTCTTCAGTTGAAGACCAATTATTCCCACACATTGGAATCATCTCTTCTTAACAGTGCTTCTCACTCTAGCGAGGCTATGTCCCTGTATTCTGTGTGTGTAAGCTAGCGGTCCCGCCAGTTCAAGCCAAAACAAAGATTGTGGATGAGAGACAAGAGGCTTCATTCTGTTCACTTAATTTTACAGTCAAATAAGCGTGGCTCAGTAGGGCTGGGAATATTTGGGCACCGCATGATTCGATTCGGTTTTTGGGTGTAACGACTCGGTTCAGAATTGATTCTCTAATAAAATTGATTCAAAATCAATATCTTTTTAATAACATAACATTTGACTGGATAGAACAGTAAAACAATAAAAACATTAAAAAAAAAACAATATTTTTTTTGCCTGGGTGGCTGGACAGGACAGATAAAAAAAAGAAAATTGATATAAATAAATGAGAACGGCGATTCATCCAAAAATACCTATTTTTGAGACCATGGTGCTCAAATGTTGAAACTGATGACAAAGTGAGACCTCTTGTATCAAACAGACGGACATAGCAAGGTTATCAAGTAAATTTTCATTAATTGACTTGTCTACAACTGTATGAACATTTTCTAAAGGACATCCAATTGTATGCTTTTTATTCCCTTTATAAATCCTTTTAACGCTGTGTAATGCTTTTTAATGACCCTGAGATGCCAAGGACAAGTTGTTTGTGGAACTCACCAATGTTTTGAAGATCATGGTCACAGCAGGGGTTGAGGGACCAGCTGGTATGGAGGTGTCCCGTCCATCCCGGGTGGCTCCCCACGTCCACAGGCCAGCCTAGGGACAGCAGGAACTCCAGGAAGTGAGGCTGGACGCTGGCTGAGGACTCTACGTTCCTCAGGATCTGACCACAAAAAAAGTCAGCAGGGAAAATACCACCAACCACGGACCTGATCTTTATTACCTCATGGCTGCTCTTCTGTCCAGCCCGCACATAGAAAACAAAGACGGTGTCAAAGGGGCGACAGGGGAGCAGGTCAAGGTAGTTGATGTCATCCAGGAACCCTGGCAAGGACGACTCCAAGGCGATCAGGTGAGGAGGTAGACGGCTGTTGCTGGGCTCCTGTTGGTAGACTTGTTAGCCTAGCGTCTGGCTGACGGTGAACGGCGGTGCTACCAACCTTAAGTGCCTCCAGAGAGAGGAAACCAAAGTGGGAGAGGAAGAGTCGCGCCGTTTGGAACTCCTGCGACGGCGGTGGTGGTTTGCAGTCGATCTGCGGGTCGGGGAAGGAATTGGACCGCCAGACGTCCTCGCTGTGGCGCTCCAAAGTGTTCTCGTAGTCCATCTGCTTGCTCATCAGATGGCCAAGTCGCTCGTGTTGAACTTCCAGCTGAAGAACGAAGATAAGAGGATTGCACGAGATGCTGCATGTTTGTGAAAACCCTGCTCAAAAGTCACACGGCATTCATAGTAACTACCGTATTTGATGGACTATTTGGGCCACACCTACTGATTTGTGGTGTGCATGCTAGGTCTCTAATCAGTTAAACAGACTCAATAACTCCACTGTGACCTTTTTTTTTTTTTTTTTTTTTTTTTTACATTGCCTCTTAGAGTAGTCTTAGGCCACATTGTATATTGTGTGTATTGTGTGATTTCTTGTTTTTTTTTAATGCAAAGCACCTCAGGGAAGCAACCTAAATTCCGTTGGACCTGTACTTGTACATGCACAATGACAATAAAGATCATTCATTCATTTTGGTGAATTTACCCAAACAATACAAAAATAATGTAAGGTAATATTACGAACACATACACTTGTATGTGTTAGTAATCTAAGAAGGACAGCTCCAGACTTGAGAAACTGATCAGGCGGGCCGGTTCTACAATCGGAATGAAACTGGACTCACTGGTGACGGTGGCAGAGAAGAGAACTGTTGACAAACTAGTGAGCATCCTGGATGATGCCAGTCACCCTTTGCATAGCGTTATCAGTAGCCAGAGGAGCCTGTTTAGTTCTAGACTGCTTCATCCCAAGTGCAGGACTAATAGACTCAAAAACTCCTTTGTCCCACACGCCATTAGACTGTACAACTCCTCTCTGGGGCGGGGGGTACTAGGATGACAGGGGATGCAAAAAAATAACAGTGCACTACGTTTTCATGACATGGTCACTACTGCCTACTTTGTCTTGTTATATTCTTATTTTACTGTTATATTTTTATTCCAATTGTTGCTTTTTATTTTTTATTCTTATTGTAATATTTCTCTATCTTGTTTCCATTTAAACCCTCATTATTTACTTTTTTAAATTGATCTCAACTCTGTACACTGCTGCTGGAATTTTATTTTCCTGAAGGAACTCTCCTGAAGGAATCAATAAAGTACTATCTATATATCTATCTATCTATTTATCTATCCATCTTGTAAACCTGTTGGCATTTCAGCTAATGCTAACGACGCTAACTAGATTACATTACAAAAGCACGTACAAATACGCATGAAAACACTCCTACAGACATCACACATGGGACGGTTTAGTAAGTAAGAATAGCTTTAGTAATATTGTAAAACTTACAAACGTTACTTGGAGTGATGAATAAAAAATCCATACGAGTAAATACGCTATGGAGGACTGGAAGACTGAACGGCACTTTTAGTTCCGGTTTATAGTTTTAAACAGCAGGAATTCACATTCACACAGCAGCACCTGCAGTGAGCAAACTTGTCCAAACGATGGCGCCATAGCATAAAAAATAACACACCATTTCAATGTATCTGCATGTGTTAATTAAAAACAATTTGCTTTATGTTCGTAAGCAAAGAAAAATCCATAAATTAAACCATATTGTTTTATAAGTAGTGGATTATAACCCAGAATTTACAGTTTTAGGAATGTAATGCACGGCATAATCACAGTTTGCTATGTAACTCATCTGTAAAAAAGTTCGAACAGTGTAAACTGTACATGTAATTTTGTTATTTATTGGCAGGGATACAATTATCAATATTGATGATAAACTGCCATCAAGAGTTTTAAACTAGAGTTAAATCCGTGAGTGATAACACGAGTCAACAAACTCATTTACTGGAAAATAAGTCTTTGATTTTGATTTAAATGTTATTAATGATCCCCATTAGCTGGTTGCCACAACAACCCACTATTCTTCCTGGGGTCCACAAACTCAATACAATTACAAGTAAAAGCATATCATTAAAACTACACAATAGAAAAAATATAAAAGCATCAATAAGAAAACAAGCAAACAATTTACAGTCACAGAATAATAATCACCATATAAATATAACAACACAATACAAAACCAAACAAAATCATCAACAAGATAAAACTAATTTAAAAACTCAGATAAAATATTACTTTCCTTTTAAAAACCTGTTTACTTTCAATGCTGGTGAGAATTTTAGGCAGGTTATTCCAGAGCGATACAGATCTATAAATAAAGGATTTCAGCAAAGCATTCTTCTGGGACGAGGGAGTACAAAATGCCCCTCACTAGACGCCCTGGTATTATGATTATGGATAGTGCTACTGTGAACTATTTGGGCCATGAGAAAAGCAGGAGTTTTACTACCGGTTACTGATTTGAACAATATGAGAGTATCAGTTGACAACCAGTTCTTCACTGTTAACCAGGATAGAGAAGCATGCATTGGTTCTTACTGAACAACCCACAACCAGCCTTGCTGCCCTATTCTGAACAATCTGGAGTTTACAGATCTCACTAATTGCACCAGACGCCCAGACTGTAGAACAATAGTCCAGATGACACAAGACTAAACTCTTAAAAATCTGATAAAGGAGCGATGGATCCACAAAAGTAGCACATTTCCTGGAAAAACAGACAGCCCTTCCTATCTTTGTAACTATATCCCTGATATGATTTCACCAGGATAGAGTACATTCCAGCATCACTCCAAGAAGCTAGCCTCAGATCCAACTTTGGGTCACAAGATAACCTTTGCCTAGTCCCCAATACAGTACCTTTGGTTTTTGAGATGTTAAGGACAAGTCTGTTAAATACTGTCCAGTCATGCACAGCTTTTAGTTCCTCACTCAATACTACATTAAATACACTGCATGATGGTGCAGCATGATATAAGGTTGCATCATCAGCATAAAGAACCAACTTGGCACACCCGGTAGCCCAAGGTAAATCATTGGGGAATATAGAAAAAAGTACAGGTCCGAGGCAACTTCCCTGTGGAACACCACAATCCAAACTTCTGCTATTAGACAAGCTGCCATTAAAATACACCTGTTGTGATCTTGAGCAGTGGTCCACAACCACCGGGCCGCGGCCCGGAAGAATTTTTTATAAAAAAAAATAAAATAAAAAAATATATATTTTTATTAAATCAACATAAGAACCACAATATACACTTACAATTAGTGCAAAAACCACAAAAACCTCCCTTTTTCATGACAAAAACGTCCCTTTTTATGACAAAGAAGAACAAAACCAAAAAAAGAAAAAAAAAGGACCCCCCCGGGCCGCGGGACAAATTATTAAGCGTTGACTGGTCCGCGGATACAAAAAGGTTGGGGACCACTGATCTTGAGGACAAATAACTCTTTATCCATATTAAAGGCGAAGTATTAAAACCATGACATTTAAGTTTCTCAATTAAAAGACAGTGGTCAATCACGTCAAATGCAGCACTAAAATCCAACAGCACAGCTCCAACCAACATAGAATTCTCTATAGCATTAAGTCGGTCATTTGTATAAGAGCAGTGGACGTAGAGTGCCCTGTTCTATATGCATGTTGAGAATCAGTTGCTAGCCCATTTGATTAAAAGTAAGCTTGAATTTGTGCATACACACATTTCTCCAGTATTTTACATAAACCAGGTAGGATGCTTATTGGTCTAGAATTGCCCTCATTGAAAGCCAGTTTGGTATCCTTATGTAGAGGAGTAACCTTTGTCACCTTCCATATCTTTGGACACAGGACCACTTGCAAACATCTATCAAAAATATGACACACAGGCAATGATATGATACCAGCAGTCATTCTCAGTAACTTACTATCCAGGTTGTCTATACCAGCTACTTTGTTGTCCGGAAGAGAGTGTAGTAGCCTCTCAACCTCACTGACTTCAACCTGATGATAATTGAATTCACACCCCTTATTATCCTTTATAATATTCCTAATAAGGCCATCTGATTTGTTGTTATTGGATATATGCATACCATGCCTTAATTGAGATACCTTGTCAACATAATAGTTAATAAAATGATTTGCAATGTCACATGGCTTAGTTATTACCAACCCATTTGATTCCACAAAACATGTACAGACATTGTTCTTTCTACCCATGATTTCATTCAAAACATTCCGTAACTTTTTGCTATCATATCTCACATCATATAACCTCTGTTTGAAATATTCCCTTTTTTTCAGTTTTTTTAACTTTGTGACCCGGTTTCTTAAGGAACAATACTCATGCCTGTCATCAGTTAAACCTGAGTTGACTGAGGCTTTTAAAGCCATATGTCTCTTTCTGTCAAACTCCTAAGTCCATTATCAATCAATGGCGCAAACTTAGTTTTGACTGAAAACTTTTTCAACTGGGCATGCTTGTTCCGTAAAATACTATTAAGCAGCTAGCTAACAACTAGTGTGCCGATCGTTAGCTAGCTTAAATGCTAAAATGAATACAGGATATATTAACTTCTTGACTGCACTTAAATGTAGAATATATTCAGAACATATACACACATATATATATATATATATATATATATATAGTATATATATATATATATATATATATATATATATATAATGTATGATATAAATTATATTATTTATTATTATTATTGTCTCTTGAACTGTGGTGCTGAATTTCCCCCAGGGATCAATACAGTATTCTATTCTATTTCCGCATTAGGAAACATCTGATCTAAACTTGTGTAGTCAAATTGCTGTCTGCCTCATGAAAAATTGTGCACATTGAATAGAAATGTTATACAAATAACAAATACAAACACAATTAGTCTTTAAATATCTGTGTAAAATGTACAAACCCCGTTTCCATATGAGTTGGGAAATTGTGTTAGATTTAAATATATGTATATGAAGAACAATGATTTGCAAATCCTTTTCAACCCATATTCAATTGAATGCACTACAAAGACAGGATATTTGATGTTCAGACTCATAAACTTTATTTTTTGGGGGATATAATTAACTTAGAATTTCATGGCTGCAACACATGCCAAAGTAGTTGGGAAAGGGCATGTTCACCATTGTGTTGCATCACCTTTTCTTTTAACAACACTCAATAAATGTTTGGGAACTGAGGAAACTAATTGTTGAAGCTTTGAAAGTGGAATTCTTTCCCATTCTTGTTTTATGTCGAGCTTCAGTCGTTCAACAGTCCGGGGTCTCTGCTGTCGTATTTTACGCTTCATAATGCGCCACACATTTTCGATGGGAGACAGGTCTGGATTGCAGGCGGGCCAGGAAAGTACCCCTACTCTTTTTTTACGAAGCCATGCTGTTGTAACACGTGCTGAATGTGGCTTGGCATTGTCTTGCTGAAATAAACAGGGGCGTCCATTAAAAAGACGGCGCTTAGATGGTAGCATACCTTGTTCCAAAACCTGTATGTACCTTTCAGCATTAATGGTGCCTTCACAAATGTGTAAGTTACCCATGCCTTGGGCACTAATGCACCCCCATACCATCACAGATGCTGGCTTTTGAACTTTGCGTCGATAACAGTCTGGATGGTTCGCTTCCCCTTTGGTCCGGATGCCACGATGTCGAATATTTCCAAAAACAATTTGAAATGTGGACTCGTCAGATCACAGAACACTTTTCCACTTTGCATCAGTCCATCTTAAATGATCTCAGGCCCAGAGAAGCCGGCGGCATCTCTGGATGTTGTTGATGAATGGCTTTCGCTTTGCATAGTAGAGCTTTAACTTGCACTTACAGATGTAGCGACAAACTGTATTTAGTGACAGTGGTTTTCTGAAGTGTTCCTGAGTCCATGTGGTGATATCCTTTAGAGATTGATGTGGGTTTTTATACAGGGCCGTCTGAGGGATAGAAGGTCACGGTCATTCAATGTTGGTTTCCGGCCATGACGCTTACGTGGAGTGATTTCTCCAGATTCTCTGAACATTTTGATGATATTATGGACCGTAGATGTTGAAATCCCTAATTGCACTTTGAGAAATGCTGTTCTTAAACTGACTATTTGCTCACGCAGTTATGGACAAGGGGTGTACCTCGCCCCATCCTTTCTTGTGAAAGACTGAGCATTTTTTGGGAAGGTGTTTTTATACTAGGGCTGCAACAACTAATCGATTAAATTGATTAAAATCGATTATAAAAATAGTTGGCGATTAATTTAGTCATCGATTCGTTGGATGTATGCAATGCGCATGCGCTGAGGCCCCCCCCCAAACCTTTATTTATAAACGGCAACATTTACAAACAGCTGAGAAACAATAATCAAAATAAGTACAAAAACAGTAAAAAACAGCGCCAGGGCCATACCCGATAAAGCTATATAAATATATTTAAATTTGAGTGATGCTTTAGTATAACTAAATGTTATGAAGGTGTTGGAATATTTCATGCTATTATTCACAGGCTGCCTAAAATGAATCTTTTATTATTCACAACAGAAACGTGTACAATATCTGATCCAGTTCTGATCTGATGAGTTACATTTCTGTGTTATTACTGGTGTATGCTGCAACCCCAATGTCCATTTATTTAATTAAGCTGTTTTTTTAACGAGGTGGCGTATTTGTCTTTTATGTCAGAAATTATTACTAAAATCAACTGGGTATGTATTGAGTTACATGTAAATGATGCTACTATGTACATTCATTATATGGTTTCTCTCATTTCAGAAAGAAACAAGCCAGCATTAGCAACTTGGTACAAAGGAAGGTGTTCACACCACGGCAAGCGGCTGCATTGACTGATGCTATCCTGAATATGTTGGTAACTGACATGAGGCCACAATCAATGGTGGGGGATGAAGGTTTTACACAAATGATTCACGTCCTCAACCCTGGTTACACTCTTCCCTCGAGGACCCATTTTACCAAACTGATGGAGAGGAAGTACGAGCAGACATTCCAAGCAGTGTAGACTGAAATAAAAGCCACCCAGGGCAAAATTGCTCTCACTACTGATGTGTGGCAATACATGCCACTACATTGGAGATGAATGGAACATGAAGTCAATCTGCCCTACGACCATGTCACTAGAGGAAAGACACTCAGCATCCAACATTGCAGAATGGTTGGAATAGGTAATAGCCAGTTTTGAAATTCCCCTAAGCAAAGTTATTACTATTGTGCAGGACAATGGTGCACTTTATAAAAAAAACAAAATCATTTTTGTTACACTTGCCTTATTTTACTTGGCAAGTCGAAAGGACATGGTGCCAGTATGCTGTTTTTTAAATAAAGTATTGAGAAGGATAGAAATGTAGTTTGTCTCCTTTATCCAATTATTAATTGATTAATCGAAGTAATAATCAACAGATTAATCGATTATCAAATGAATCGTTAGTTGCAGCCATATTTTATACCCAATCATGGCGCCCACCTGTTCCCAATTAGCCTCCACACTTGTGGGATATTCCACATAAGTTTTTGATGAGCATTCCTCAACTTCATCTGTATTTATTGCCACATTTCCCAACTTCTTTGACACGTGTTGCTGGCATCAAATTCTAAAGTTAATGATTATTTGCAAAAAAAAATATGTTCATCAGTTTGAACATCAAATATGTTGTCTTCGTAGCATATTGAACTGAATATGGGTTGAAAATGATTTGCAAATCATTGTATCCTGTTTATATTTACATTTAACACAATTTCCCAACTCATATGGTAACAGGGTTTAAATTTAGCCATCCATCCTTTTTCTACCGCTTGTCCATTTCGGGGTCGCGGGGGGTTGCTGGAGCCTATCTCTGCTGTGTTTCGGGCGAAAGGCAGTGTACACCCTGGACAAGTCGCCACCTCATCGCAGGGCGAACACAGATAGACCGACAACATTCACACTCACGATCACAGACTATGGGCAATTTAGTGTTGCCAATCAACCTATCCCCAGATGCATGTTTTTAGCAGTGAGAGGAAGCCGGAGTGAGTACCCACGGAGGGAACCCACGCAGTCACGGGGAGAACAAGCAAACTCCACACAGAAAGATCCCGAGCCCGGGATTGAATTCAGGACCTTCGTATTGTGAGGCAGACGCACTAACCGATGACATAAGCCACTCCCCTAATGTTTTTTTTGTAGTTTTAACCCCCTAAAAAAATTCAAAATCGTAAAAGAAAATCCCATTTTCCCCCCCCAAAAAAGATGATATTTTTGTCCACGTGACGCTGTAGTGTAACCATGCGTTGTATTTGTTTATGGAGTAAATGTGTGACTAACTCAGCAAACTTGTACCATTTTGAAGGTCATACCATTATATCACATACTGTACCATTAGGACTGGGTGATCAAACCATACCAATTAGGGGTGTGGCAAAAAATTGATTCGAATACGTTGTGCGATTCAGAATCAATTCTCATTTTTAAAAAAAATCGATTTATTTATTTTTTTAATCGAACCAACAACCCACTACACAGCAATACCATAACAATGCAATCCAATTCCAAAACCAAACCTGACCCAGCATCACTCAGAACTGCAATAAACAGAGCAATTGAGAGGAGACACAAACACGACACAGAACAAACCAAAAGTAGTGAAACAAAAATGAATATTATCAACAACAGTATCAATATTAGTTATAATTTCAGCATAGCAGTGATTAAAAATCCCTCATTTACATTATCATTAGACATTTATAAAAAATTAAAAAAAAGAACAATAGTGTCACAGTGGCTTACAGTTGCATCGTATCTCATAAGCTTGACAACAAACACACTGTGTCCAATGTTTTCACAAATATAAAATAAGTCATATTTTTGGTTTGTTTAATAGTTAAGACAAATTTACATTATTGCAATCAGTTGATAAAACTGATTGCAATAATTATAAAAGCTTTAAAAAAAAATCTACTACTCTGCTAGCATGTCAGCAGACTGGGGTATATCCAACTGAAATCCTATGTATTGAATGAATACAGAATCTTTTTGAATCGAAAAATATTGTTTTTGAATTGAGAATCGCGTTGAATCAAAAAAATTGACATATTATCGAATCGCGACCCCAAGAATCGATATTGAATCAAATCGTGGGACACCCAAAGATTCGCAGCCCTAATACCAATGTATATATCGCCAAAGACATCTAATCCATATCAATAAATAATGCCTTCCGTAAAAGATAATTTTTTGTGGACGGCGTGGCGCAGTGGAAGAGTGGCTGTGCGCAACCCGAGCGTCCCTGGTTCAATCCCCACCTAGTACCAACCTCGTCATGTCCGTTGTGTCCTGAGCAAGACACTTCACCCTTGCTCCTGATGGGTGCTGGTTAGCGCCTTGCATGGCAGCTCCCTCCATCAGTGTGTGAATGTGTGTGTGAATGGGTAAATGTGGAAGTAGTGTCAAAAGCGCTTTGAGTACCTTGAAGGTAGAAAAGCGCTATACAAGTACAACCCATTTATCATCTATCATTTGTCTTCTTCTTCGTGGGACGATACCGTAAGTTGCAAACAAAAGCACTCGTTGTCTGATAACCAGAAGTGATCACGTGACACGCTAACAGCCAATCAATTATCAACTATCAGTTTTGGCAATGGTTACGCCATCATGCTGTCTGGCGGTTGATTCTTTGCATTGAGTGAGAAGAGAAAGTTCAAATTATGGATAAAAGAGCAAATGTCACCTGGACAGGTTTTGGATTTTTTGAAAAGGACTGTAGTCAGACCAATGTGGTATGTACATGATTCAGGCCAGACCGCTAATATCAAATGACCTTAGCTCACCCTTTAGAGCACAGCTGTATCTTCCTGCCACTAAACCTGCAGAAAAAAGTTCTCAGGTTTCTATATGTTTACATTTTCACACTTTGCACTATTTTATTACACTTCATTGTAAACATAGTCCTTATTTTTGCCCCTTCATTTTAAGAGTTTATTATTAAGTGTTCAATGTGATTTTAATATTTTGTTCAAATTGTTGGAGAGTTTTCATGCTTGTGTCGACACTTCCTTTCTGCCTTAATAGCTGAGGGATTGTAATCACAGGAAGTTACATTTCAAATTCTAATGTTTACATTTAATATATTTTTCTCCTGCTACTTATTTTCCATAGGTCATAAAAATATCAATAATGATCCACATCAACCAACATAAAACATATATATATTTGACAGGGAAAGTATAATGAAACATTGCCCCCCAGAGGTAACATAAGGTGTCTAGCCAGAGGCTGTCCCACGTTAGGTTTTAAAGAAAAGTCAAGAAAGGTGAGAAACATACACACAAGCATAAGTAAAAAATAATTTGTCCATACTACAACAACATTCCTGCCAGTACGTGGAACGTGAGACATTGCAAGATGGACACCCGTCTCACCTCTTTGCTGACGATGTCATCCAGGTCGGGAATGCTAACGTCGGCTTTGACCAGGGGAATCTTATCCACCTCCTCGGGGAAGGGTCTCTGCTTGACGTTGTATCTGATCCCCACACCGTTGTTTGGCGTGGGGCGTCCCTCTGGGACAAAGGCCTGCTGTGGTAGAAGGTGGTGCTGTCAGCAATAAACATAACTATTTTTGGTCATAATCAACAGTAGCTGCCTTTAGTGTGATCTCACCCTCTGATTGGCCCGGGCACCTCTGGGTTGGTGGAAGAGCTGCATGGTCCAGGCGTGTCTTCCGGCCGTCCCTCGGATCAGGACCGTCACAGACGGGCTGGGGTCTGTCAGGGTGAGCACAGATTTTAGGTTGCTCTGGGGGTGGAGGATGTCTGGACAGTGAAGGACTGACTCTGCTCGTTGCCCAGAGGTTGCTCCAGCATGGCCAGAATGACAGAGTTGTCCAACACGAAGTAGCGGAAGTTGCTGGCTCCCGTGGAGCCCAGTCTGGCGTGGCGGATCAGAGTGTCTTCGTTGAGGAGGCTGCAGGTGGACGCGGTTCCACTCGGGGAAGGGAAGGCTCCCAGGACCTGCATGATACTGGAGAACAAGAGGAACGACAAAAACAAGGCTTTTGGACTTACATTCACCTCGCTCAAAGACAGCATTGCTAAATATTAAATTTTTATAAATGTCTCCTCACTTTAATGATCCCATATTGTTTTCAGTGTATACTTAACTAGATTGGCCATATTTTCTATGTTCACCATTTTGTGTACAACATCCTTAATCAATGAAAACTGAAGCACTGCGTTAACTTTTTCAAAATATCCTCTATAAGCCATTTCACTCTTTTCAAATCTCTAATGTAAAATTACTTGTCAAAGATACAGAGCGCATTGTTGTTTTTTAGAACTTACTGAAAAATGTCAAAGACCTTGTCTTGTGTACAACTGGAGAGTCTTGCAGTTTTTAAAGACCTTCTACAAAAGCTCTGGTCAAAGATCCTTATTTGATAGCAGCGCTCTGCTGTTTTTAAGCAACCGTAACACAAACAGGTAAAAGATCCTCTAATCAGAGGAGCACTCTACTCTTTTTAAAATGACAAAAACATGAGTCAAAGATCTTCTATTAGGAGCACACTGCTGTTTTAAGGACTTTCTACAAAAGCTCTGGTCAAATATTCATTATTTGACAGCAACACTCTGCTGTTTTAAGGAACTTTAAAATAAACATATGTAAAAGATCCTCTATCAAGAGGAGCACTCTGCTGTTTTAAGCAACTTCTACAAAAGCTCTGGTCAAAGATCCTCTAAGTAGAGCTCTGCTGTTTTAAGGACCTTCTACAAAAGCTCTGGTCAAAGATCCTCTACTTAGGGGAGCACACTACTGTTTTTAAGGAACTATAAGAAAACACAAGTCAAATATCCTATGATAAAAGCCAGGGTTTCCCACAAATTCATTTATTTGTGGCGGCCCGCCCGCCACGAAAGAATTACGGCCGCCTCAAATGAAAAAAAATAAAAATGAAAAAAATAAAAACTTTTTTTTTGGTTTTTGTTTTTTTAGGCTTTTGACTCGCTCGACCGCTCATAAAAGCAATGGGACTCTGTGAGTGTAAATATTATATAAATATGTAAATAAATATGTACATAAAGTGTTGTAATTATATTCCAACTCCGCGTTCTTCTTGGTCATCGCCGCCGCTGCCACCGCCCATCCACCCCCACGCCGCCCGACCACACCACCACAAATAGATGCCTGACCTGTGGGAAACACTGAGAGCTTTTGAAGACGATACATAAAAACAGCCGCGTGCTCTTCTTAATAAAGATTCTCTATTTGTCAGGAGGGCTTTGCTGCTACAAAACTACATAGGTCAGAAGCGCGCTGTCTGTTAAAGATCCTCTATTTTGAGGTGCATGCTGCTGTTTTGAACAACCTACAAGAGAAACACGAATGTATGTGACCGAAGGATTCTGCTGTTTAAGGACTTTTTGCAATAAAGCTAGTCAAAGATCCTCTATATTAAAAGGTTCACTCTACTGTTTTTAGGCTCTACAACAAAAACACTAGTCAAAGATTCTTCATTTGACAAGAGTTCTCTGCTGTTTTTCAGCACCCACAAATAAAACAGTCATGGAACAGCAACTATGTGTTGTTTGTAAGGATCTACTACAAAAACAGGAGTCAAAGATCCTCTATTTGAAAAGAGTGCGCTGCCGTTTATCAGCACACACAACAAAAACACTACTTTTTAGGACAGAAGCACTGTGCTGTTTTTAAGGATCTACAACAAAAACGCCAGTCAAATATCTTTTATTTTTAAAGACGACCATTTTAGGGACCATCTACAAAGGCTCTGATAAAATATACTTTAATTTGACAGCTGTTTTTCAACAACTTACAGAAAACCCTCCTCTACATGATCGAAGGGTTCTGTTGTATTTTGCATTTACGCACATCAAAGATCCTTTATATGACAGGAGTGCTCTGCTGACTGGTGATAAGGGTTGGTTGCCCCCAAGTTTTGAACGGAAATTGAAGATGGCAGGAATAAAGAGCGAAAATGCTTTACTGTGAGAGAGGTCTGGTGCGAACTGAGAGGTATTACTCTGTGCGGAGAAGAAAAGACCAAAGGTTGTCTCACCATGACAGAGTGGCCTCGGCAGCATCTTTCACCCTCATGGAAGCCGGGTTGTGCTCCTTCTCCCCTTTGTGTCGCACTTCCTGTTCCTGTCGGGACTTGCTGCCTGAAATTCCCAGCTCCACTATCTCCAGAACTTCCACCAAACAATCCTGTTGACAAAAGTGACGCAAACGCAGTCAAATACAATATATGTAAATGTTGATGGATACATAATGAGTACAGCAGATATAGATCATCTACATCAACATGATGATTTTTCTAAATAATAAATCGCAACTAATTGGAAAAAAAATTAATAAATGATTTTGACACCCTTAATATATATAGGGCTCGGAATCTTTGGGCGTCATACGATTCGATTCGATTTTTGGGGGTAGAGATTCGATTCAGAATCGATTCTCAACTCAAAACGATTCTCGATTCAAAATCAATACTTTTTAATAAAATTTGGTGCTAGTTCTATGAATGATTAGATTCCACCATAAAATATATAAATAGCTCTAATAAATGTTTTTATTACTTGAAAAAATTGATACAATTCTCACCAAACATTTAATAAAGTCAAATACAAATAAGACAAAATGAGATTAATTCTTTTTAAAGTAAATTATGCACAGCAGATATGATCAGCTACATCAATATAGTACAGCCTTAATCACTTAAAATCTAATTATTAATTTTTTTTAAGGATTGTTACAAATAAAAATTTGCAAATAACATTGGATTCAGAATCGATTACCGACTCGAAACGATTCTTGATTTAAAATATTTTTTCAAAATCAGTTCTAAGATAAAATTTCCTCCATAAAACAGATAAACAGCTCTGATAAATGTTTATACAGTACTTAAATTTTGTAATAAAATGCAAAATACCCATAAATAAAGTAAAATGCAAATAAGGCAATGAGAGAATGTGCACAGCAGATATAGATCATCTACAATCAGGCCTGGCCAACCCGCGGCTAGCGAGCCTCATGCAGCTCATCGGCTGATTTCATGCGGTTCTTAACTCTGTTATGAGAGTAACGTATGTGTGTGTGTGGCCCTTTAAGATATGACAGCGTGTGAGGTGAGTGACGTCAGTGAGTGGGTGGGCAAGAGAGGTGAGGGAGCGGTAACAGTGAGTGCGTGCAGGTGCTAGTAGGTTGGTGGATGAGTACGTGCAAGACACCAATAATGTCACAAAGTTGCAACAAACCGCTGGCCTTGTCATTCACCCTCGAGTCCGGAGCTGTAAAGACCCAATGCCTGGTAAAGTGAAGGGTGTTACCCTCGAAGTACATCGGCCCTGGAAGAACGTTTCCCCTGCGCTCCTCGACTACGGTCTGGGAGCCGGAAGCAGGAAAGGTGTAACAACTATTAGTGCCTTAGTGTTTACCATGAAGTCTTTATTTTGACAGCCCCTCGCAGTAAACTTGTCTGAGTGCAAACTGAGGCAGTATTTGTCATTGATAAAACTTTCGGCGAATCAAAATTTAAGACCAATAAAAACGTGGGGACGGAAATTCGCTCCGGCAAATATAAACAAAAAAAAACACTGACGGAAAGCGATAAACGAGACAATAAAAAAACAAGCAAACCGGGCGGTAGGAAAAAAAAAAAAATCCGCGTCCGGGTGAAACGCTGGCTTCAGGAATTGCGCGTCCTTTCTGATTTCAATGCGTAAAAAGACACACAAAGTGCGGTAACGCCAACACTGCTTGACAGTATAACAAAATAAGTCACACTTACATTCTGTAACATTCACAATTTTAGAACAAGTGCAGAGGTAAAAATATTCCAAATAATCTCCTGTATACAATGTAAACATAAATAATGCCTCAAAACATCCATCCATCCATTTTCTACCGCTTATTCCCTTTTGGGGTTGCGGGGGTCACTGGCGCCTATCTCAGCTACAAATGGGCGGAAGGTGTTTACACCCTGGACAAGTCGCCTGACAAGTTAATTATATTTCAACAAAACACAGCAGACAAGCTCTCACCCTGCACAGCTGTTTCGTGCTTTGTAGCGCTCAGCCCCTCCCTCACGAATGCTGCTGCGTGCACTTGCCTTCACAATTTGTTTTGTTTTTAACCCGTTCTTAACCCTGGACGTACATTAAAAATACACGCAACCCTAACTCAAAATGCCCGACATTTGAGGCATTTAAGAAATCCCGCATGGACAGCCCCGCAAAAGAGGATATGTCTGGGGAAAAGAGGACGTATGGTCAGTCTAACATAAGAAGAAGAAGAAGAAGAAGCCGAAGCCGGTTTGAGTGACGTCAAACGTGCATGTGCGTGAGATCACAGTAGTCAACAATTTGTGACAAGTTCGCTTTCAAAATGACAGGGAAACAAAGCACAGCAAAATAAAAATATGAAGAAGAACACAGTACATTTTTAACAGAGTGGGAGAGTTTATATATATTTTTTAACGTAATGGCAAGCCATTCTGCCTTATATGTCAGGCGTCATTAGCGCATTTCAAAGCTTCAAATATTCAGCGTCACAAGGAATGCCAAAAGTCCAACTAAGCAACATGCATAGTAACAGAAAACAATATTATATTTTTGTTTGTGGACCTGGTTTTACTGAGAGTTTGTGTGTGAGACAGTGCACACAATGTTAATTGTTGAAAATAACTGGCCTGTAGTGTTAGTACTGTAAGTCATGTTGGGGTGTGACATTTACAATAAATCTGGCTGAGCAGAGGTCTCTGTGTGTGTGTGTGTGTGTGTGTGTGTGTTTGCGTGCGTGAAGGGATGGGGTGATGTTCATGTGTGCCCATGTGTAGGATGTGGCTCTTTGCAGTAACACACATTAAGAATTGTTCCAAATATAAATTGTTATTATTTTATTTTTTTAAACAAAATTTAAAAAATCGATTATTTTTAATTGATTAAGAATTGTTCCAAAAAATAATTGCATTTAATTTTAAACAAAAAAAAAGGATTTTTTTTTTAATTAAGAATTTTTCCAAATAAGTATTGCTATTATTTCTTAAAAAATATATATATTTTTTTAATCGATTAAGAATTGTTCCAAATAAGAATTGATATTGATTGAAAATATGTATACATATATATATATATATATATATATATATATATTTTTTTTTTTTTTTAAATTGTTGTATGGTTTAATTGTTCCAAAAATGAATTGCAATTAATTGTGAAAAAATAACTTTTTTTAATTGATTAAGAATTGTTTCGAATACGAATTAATATTAATTATTAAAAAAAGGTAATTTCATTTTAAACTGATTACGAATTGTTCCAAATAAGAATTGCAATTAATAAAATAAAAAATAAAAATGTGTTTTCTTTGGCAACTGTAATATACCTTTTCGTCCAGCATGTCAGGGTGCTCGGTGAGCCACACGCAGAGGAACTGGAAGGCAGCTACAATCATGGAGTGCAGGTCTCTGGACTGCAGAGGTGCTGGACGACTACACTGGTAGACGATGTAGCCGCATATAGAGCTGACCGCACGCTTACGGTCCGCCGAGTCCACCCCCGCCTTGACCTGAGCACAGGGCGTTCTAGTAGGTAAAGGGCAAAAGGTGGGAGTGCGGACTGTACCTTGGCGAGGCCGGCCAGCAGCTCCAGGGCAGCCAGCGAGATGCTCATGTCTTGCCTCCACTGGGAGTTGAGCCTCTGTGTGACCAGGTGGATGCTGCGCACCAGCAGGCCCGCCGCTGTATCTGGAAGAGCTACAACATATGACACCCCGAAATACCAAACAGAGCAGAGGAAGCGCAACAAGTTTGTTGGGGGTGAGCACTCACGGCAAGCGTATATTCATGCAGCAAAATAAGGCTGAGCAATGTTTACGTTCTATGACTGTTTTTACTCTTCATCTGCCTTTAAAATATAATTTGTGCTCCTAAGCCAGTACTTGCCGTACTGTGGAACTACTGATTTTTGCAGCTATGACAACATTGCTTCTGTTGCTGTTGCGTTACGCAAAATAGAATAGAATAGAATACAGTATATCCGCAAAGGATTCACTTTTTTCACGTTAAAGCCTTATTCCAAAACATTTCTTTTGTCCTCAAGATCTACCCACAATGTCCCATGACAATGTGAAAACATTATTTTTTTATTGCAAATTTAAACACTACACGTCATTTACTTAGTTTTAATTATTTAGCTTTTTCTTTTTTTTCCCAAAAACCTTTTCACATTTCTATTATGGGGTATTGTGTGTAGAATCTCAAAGACAAACTTTTTTTTATTCCATTAAGGAATAAATACCATTATGGATACCCATAATGTATATACATTATTACATAGTGAAACATTTTTTTTTTATTTTAAAAATGCATTAAAAATAAACAATAAAAACTACTTGTCATTTTTTAAGTTATAATCTATTTGCAAAATATTTTCTTAAAAACTTTTCGCATTGTCATTACGGGGTATTGGTTGGTAGATTTTTGAGGACAATTTAAAAAAAAAATTCCATTATGGAATAGATCTGGATGTTCTCCCGAAATGTGTTTGTCATTCTTGTTTGGTGTGGGTTCACAGTGTGGCGCATATTCATAACAGTATTAAAGTTGTTTACACGGCCACCCTCAGTGTGGCCTGTATGGCTGTTGATCAGGTATGCATTGCATTCACTTGTGTGTGTGAAAAGCTATAGATATTATGTGATTGGGGCGGCACACAAAGGCAGTGCCTTTAAGGTTTATTGGCGCTTTGTACTTCTCTTTTAATAAGTCATAAATTGTACTTTTTGAAACAGATACCGATAATTTCCGGTTACATTTCAAAGTATTTATCGGTCAATAATATCGGACATCTCTAATTAGAATCAGAGGAAGGTTAAAGCTGAAATTAAAATGCTTACATTTCCTCCAGTCCTTTTAGGTCATAAAACATATTTATTATCAATATCAACCAATTAAAGAGCACTTATATCGTGATGGAGTTTTCAACCATATCGCCTTTAAAATCATCACTTTTTCAAACTAAAAATCGACTTACTGTACAAAACCCAAAACCAGTGACTTTGGCACGTTGTGTAAATGGTAAATAAAAACAGAATACAATGATTTTAAAAACCTTTTGTACTTATATTCAATTTAATCGACGCAAAGACAAGATACTTAATGTTCCAACTGAGAAACTTTTTTTTTTTTTCAAATAATCATTACCTTAGAATTTAATGGCAGCAACACATTGCAAAAAAGTTGTCATGGGGGCATTTTTTACCACTTTGGCCTTTCCTGTTAACAACATTTGGGAACTGAGGAGACCAATTTTTGAAGTGGAATTCTTTCCCATTCTTGCCCGATGTACAGCTTAAGTTGTTCTACAGTCCGGGGAGGCAACATACGTTGCTCCAAAACCTGTATGTACCTTTCAGCATTAATGGTGCCTTTAGAGATGTGTAAGTTACCCATTCCTTGGGCACTAATACACCCCTATACCATCACAAAAGCTGGCTTTTGAACTTTGTGCCTAGAACAATCCAAAGGGGTTCTTTTTCTCTTATTTCCGGAGGACACAACGTCCACAGTTTCCCCCAAAAATTTGAAATGTGGACTTGTCAGACCACAGAACACTTTTCCACTTTGCATAACTCCATCTTTGGGGAGCTCCGGACCAGCGAAGCGTTTCTGGGTGTTGTTGATAAATGGCTTTCGCTCTGCATAGTAGAGTTTTAACTTGCACTTACAAATGTAGCAACCAACTGTAGTTACTGACAGTGGTTTTATGAAGTGTTACTGACCCCATGTGGTGATATCCTTTACAGACTGATACCGCTTTTTGATGCAGTACCGCCAGAGGAATCCATGGTCCGTAATATAATCGCTTACGTGCAGTGATTTCTCCAGATTCTCTGAACCTTTTGATGACATTACGGACCGTAGCTGGTGAAATCCCTAAATTCCTTGCAATAACTGGTTGAGAAAGGTTGTTCTTAAACTGTTTGACAATTTACTCATGCATTTGTTGACAAAGTAGTGACCCTCGTCCCATCCTTGTTTGTGAATGACTGAGCATTTCATGGAAGCTGCTTTTATACCCAAATATGGCACCCACCTGTTACCAATTGGCCTGTTTACCTGTGGAATGTTCAAAATAAGTGTTTGATGAGCATTCATCAACTTTCTCAGTCTTTTTTGCCACTAGTGCCAGCTTTTTTGAAACATGTTGCAGGCATCAAATTCCATCGAGCTAATAT
>NC_084637.1:20731607-20804107 GCF_033978795.1 Nerophis ophidion | reverse complement strand
TAGAACGTATCAAAACACGAATTGGTATGTCAGACTTAGCCCTGTCTTGGTTTAACTCTTATCTTACTGATAGGATGCAGTGTGTCTCCCATAACAATGTGACCTCGGACTACGTTAAGGTAACGTGTGGAGTTCCCCAGGGTTCGGTCCTTGGCCCTGCACTCTTCAGCATCTACATGCTGCCGCTAGGTGACATCATACGCAAATATGGTATTAGCTTTCACTGTTATGCTGATGACACCCAACTCTACATGCCCCTAAAGCTGACCAACACGCCGGATTGTAGTCAGCTGGAGGCGTGTCTTAATGAAATTAAACAATGGATGTCCGCTAACTTTTTGCAACTCAACGCCAAAAAAACGGAAATGCTGATTATCGGTCCTGCTAGACACCGAACTCTATTTAATAATACAACTCTAACATTTGACAACCAAACAATTAAACAAGGTGACACGGTAAAAAATCTGGGTATTATCTTTGACCCAACTCTCTCCTTTGAGGCACACATTAAAAGCGTTACTAAAACGGCCTTCTTTCATCTCCGTAATATCGCAAAAATTCGCTCCATTCTGTCCACTAAAGACGCTGAGATCATTATCCATGCGTTTGTTACGTCTCGCCTCGACTACTGTAACGTATTATTTTCGGGTCTCCCCATGTCTAGCATTAAAAGATTACAGTTGGTACAAAATGCGGCTGCTAGACTTTTGACAAGAACAAGAAAGTTTGATCACATTACGCCTGTACTGGCTCACCTGCACTGGCTTCCTGTGCACTTAAGATGTGACTTTAAGGTTTTACTACTTACGTATAAAATACTACACGGTCTAGCTCCATCCTATCTTGCCCATAGCATTGCACCATATGTCCCGGCAAGAAATCTGCGTTCAAAGGACTCCGGCTTATTAGTGATTCCCAAAGCCCAAAAAAAGTCTGCGGGCTATAGAGCGTTTTCCGTTCGGGCTCCAGTACTCTGGAATGCCCTCCCGGTAACAGTTCGAGATGCCACCACAGTAGAAGCATTTAAGTCTCACCTTAAAACTCATTTGTATACTCTAGCCTTTGAATAGACTCCCTTTTTAGACCAGTTGATCTGCCGTTTCTTTTCTTTTTCTTCTATGTCCCACTCTCCATTGTGGAGGGGGTCCGGTCCGATCCGGTGGCCATGTACTGCTTGCCTGTGTATCGGCTGGGGACATCTCTGCGCTGCTGATCCGCCTCCGCTTGGGATGGTTTCCTGCTGGCTCCGCTGTGAACGGGACTCTCGCTGCTGTGTTGGATCCGCTTTGGACTGGACTCTCGTGACTGTGTTGGATCCATTATGGATTGAACTTTCACAGTATCATGTTAGACCTGCTCGACATCCATTGCTTTCCTCCTCTCCAAGGTTCTCATAGTCATCATTGTCACCGACGTCCCACTGGGTGTGAGTTTTCCTTGCCCTTATGTGGGCCTACCGAGGATGTCGTAGTGGTTTGTGCAGCCCTTTGAGACACTAGTGATTTAGGGCTATATAAGTAAACATTGATTGATTGATTTATATTTGAAATAAGATTTTTTTTACATTAAACTTTGCTTTTGTCAAAGAATCCTCCATTTGCAGCAATTACAGCATTGCGGACCTTTGGCATTCTCGCTGTTAATTTGTTGAGGTAATTTGGAGAAATTGCACCCCACGCTTTTAGAAGCAGCTCCCACAAGTTGGATTGGTTGGATGGCCACTTCTTGCGTACCATACGGTCAAGCTGCTCCCACAACAGCTCAATGGGGTGCAGATCTGGTGACTGCGCTGGCCACTCCCTTACCGATAGAATACCAGCTGCCTGCTTCTTCTCTAAATAGTTCTTGCCCAATTTGGAGGTGTGTTTTGGGTCATTATTCTGTTGTAAGATGAAATTGGATCCAATCAAGCGCTGTCCACTGGGTATACCATGGCATTGTAAAATGAAGTGATAGCCTTCCTTATTCAGAATCCGTTTTACTCTGTACAAATCTCCCACTTTACCAGCACCAAAGCAACCCCAGACCATCACATTACCTCCACTATGCTTAACAGATGGCGTTAGGCATTCTTCCAGCATCTTTTCAGTTGTTCTGTGTCTCATAAACGTTCTTCTTTGTGATCCAAACACCTCAAACTTGGATTAATCCGTCCAAAACACTTTTTTCCAGTCTTCCTCTGTCTAATGTCTGTGTTCTTTTGCCCATCTTAATATTTTTCTTTTATTGGCCAGTCTCAGATATGGCTTTTTCTTTGCCACTCTGCCCTGAAGCCCAGAATCCTGCAGCCGCCTCTTCACTTAAGATGTTGACACTTGTGTTTTGCGGGTACTGTTTAATGAAGATGCCAGTTGGGGACCTGTGAGGCGTCTGTTTCTCAAACTAGAGACTCTAATGTACTTATCTTCTTGCTCAGTTGTGCAACGCGGCCTCCCGCTTCTTTTTCTACTCTGGTTAGAGCCTGTTTGTGCTGTCCTCTGAAGGGAGTAGTACACACCGTTGTAGGAAATCTTCAATTTCTTAGCAATTTCTCACATGGAATAGCCTTAATTTCTAAAAACAAGAATACTGTCGCGTTTCAGATGAAAGTTCTCTTTTTCTGGCCATTTTGAGCGTTTAATTGACCCCACAAATGTGATGCTCCAGAAACTGAATCTGCTCACAGGAAGGTCAGTTTTGTAGCTTCTGTAACGAGCTAAACTGTTTTCAGATGTGTGAACATGATTGCACAAGGGTTTTCTAATCATCAATTAGCCTTCTGAGTCAATGAGCAAACACATTGTACCATTAGAACACTGCAGTGATAGTTGCTGGAAATGGGCCTCTATACACCTATGTAGATATTGCACCAAAAACCAGACATTTGCAGCTAGAATAGTCATTTACCACATTAGCAATGTATAGAGTGTATTTCTTTAAAGTTAAGACTAGTTTAAAGTTATCGTCATTGAAAAGTACAGTGCTTTTCCTTCAAAAATAAGGACATTTCAATGTGACCCCAAACTTTTGAACGGTAGTGTATATATATATATACACATATACATAAACATACACATACATCATACATAAATACAGATACATACACACACATATATACATATGTGTGTATAAATATATACAAATATAGATGCATATACATATATATGTAAACATATACACACATACACACACACATATATAAATACATACACACTTTTATATAAATACATACATTTATATACATATATACAGTTATATATATATACACATTTATATATATATATACATATATGTACATATATATATACATATATGTATATACACATACATATATGTACATATATATATATACATATATGTATATACACATACATATATGTATATACACACATACAAATATATTTATATACATATATGTATATACACACATACATATATTTACACACATATATATGTATATATATATATACTGTATATACACATTTATATATACACATATATATATATACATGCATATATATTATACACATATATATATATATATACAGTGTATATATATATATACACCGTGTGTACATATGATAGTAGATATAATCAATATAAATGGACATTAATAGTATGTGAAAGTTTGACTTCTACCTTCTTTACTTTACTTCATTAATCTTTAAAGTTTTGTAATCAATCACAAATATCAAGCAGGTAAAATGTGCCAAACATGGATAAGTGTGTAGAGTGTTTTGCATTATTCCCATCATGCTTTGTAATGAATATAATTTGGAATGAGTGTAATTTATATTTGTTTTTATTGTGAATGGACGTTTTTTATAATATCCATAAAATTCATCGACCATGTCGGATTACATTTTATGTTGGCATGCTTTTTTTCACCATGACTAGGGAAGGTTGTTTACATAAGGTTATTTAAATAAATGCTGCATATTGAATGCTTAATAAAAGGTCATCGACCAGGAAATTCTTGTTTTCCACTAATTGGCGACAACATTGTAGCATGTTAAGACTTCTAAATTGGATGCCATGTTTTTGCAGACAACATTTTTCATTAAGCTCATGACTTAAGAAGAAGATGTCGTCGGGCACCCCCTGTGTAAACGGTCAGCTAAAATATACAAAAAATAATCCAATTTGGGCCACTTTGGCCTCCAGTGGTCTTAGACAGAATTTGGGCAGACTCCCTCCTACAAACGGAGGGTCCTAATACTATCAACGTGTGGAAATATGAAATGTTAAGGCAGCAAATACCCAAGATGAGTTGCGTGTTAGTAGGGTCGGTCTCTGTCTGCAAGGCGCCGATTAAAACGTTGACGAGTCGTAGCCTCAGGGACAAAAAGGACACGGGCTGGTCGTGAGGCGATCCATCCTCGTCGTTAAACTTGCCCTCAAGCAGAACCTTCACAAAGAAACTGGAAATAAGTGTTGTGCAGAGAGGTGCGCCTCCAGAATGCTTTGGCTGTCAATACATCCAAAATACAAAGGCTAAAAGGCTCCTACCTCGGATTTGATGTTGCCAAAGTGGTGAGGCAGTGGCAGCATGGCCAGCAGGATGTGGATGGAGGCTCTCCTCAAATCAGTGGGGTTGACATACATCTTGAACTTTGACAGCTCCCTAACAGAAAGGAGCACAGAGCGTGAAGAGAAAGGTTTGACTGCCATGACGGCTGCTGGCCTTACCTGTCGGGCACAATGGTCTCCAAGGCTGCTATGAAGTACGGCACAACCACGTTGATGCCCTTCAGGTCGGTGCAGAAGAGAGAGGAAGAGTTAAGAATGATGGAGGCCAAGACGGGTCTACAGATGAAATCAGAGATCTGGAGACCTTGAATCAGCACCATGTAGAACCTGTAGGAAAGAAAAACACAATGTTGTCCCCAGGATGTCAACCGCTTTATTAACGTCAAAGGACCAATCGGGAGTAATTTTCAATGGTGGAAAGTACGCTATAAAAGTGTTCTTCCAATCATGGATTCACAACCCTAATTGCTTATTGCTCCTAATGTAGATATATTACCTTTTAAAGGCCTACTGAAACCCACTACTACCCAACACGCAGTCTGATAGTTTATATATCAATGATGAAATATTAACATTGCAACACATGCCAATACAGCCTATTTAGTTTACTAAATTACGATTTTAAATTTCCCAGGAGTTTCGTCTTTGAAACGTCGTGTAATGATGACGTGTACGCAAGACGTCATAGGTTTTTAGGAAGTATGAACGCTGCGCACACACACAGCTAAATGTCGTCTGCTTTAACAGGGTAATTATACAGTTTTTTGGACATCTGTGTTGCTGAATCTTTTGCAATTTGTTCAATTAATATTGGAGAAGTCACAGTAGAAAGATGGAGTTGGGAAGCTTTAGCCTTTAGCCACACAAACACACGATGATTCCTTGTTTAAAATTCCTGGAGGTGAAACTTTCCTATGGAGAACATGGATCCCGACCACATGTCAACCAGCAGGTTTCGGTGAGAAAATTGTGGTTAAAATGTCAGTTCTTACCAGAGAAAAGCTGTGTTGTGCCATCCATAGCTGCCGTCGACTCCCCTGAGACACTGCGTGTCAATACACCCGTGGACGTATACTTCCGACTATCAGGTAATATTAAACTCACTAAAACACTAGCAACACAATAGAAAGATAAGGGATTTACCAGAATTAACCTAGTAAATGTGTCTAAAAACATCGGAATCCGTCCCAATGCAATTTTTTTTTTTAACTTTTTTTTCCTAGTCCGTCGCTATCAATATCTCAAACACGAATCTTTCATCCTCGCTCAAATTAATGGGGAAATTGTCGTTTTCTCGGTCCGAATAGCACTTTTTGTTGGAGGCTCCCATTAAAAACAATGTAAATATTTGAGGAGCCATCAAGCATGTGACGTCATTGTCTGCGACTTCTGGTAGAGGCAGGGCATTTTTCTTAGCACCGAAAGTTGCGAACTTTATCGTGGATGTTCTCTACTAAATCCTTTCAGCAAAAATATGGCAATACCACGAAATGATCAAGTATGACACAGAATGGACCTGCTATCCCCGTTTAAATAAGAAAATCTCCTTTCAGTAGGCCTTTAAATACATGTTTTTAGGCATGTGCTTACTCACAACCAAGATTTGTTCATAAATAAAAGGGCTGTGATTGTTTGGGCACCACACGAGTCAATTGCATTTATAATCGATTGATTCAAAATCAGTACTTTTTTTTATAACATTGGGTGTCAGTTCTACAATTAACTCACCATATAATAGATTTACAGCTGTGATACATTTCGATATTACTTTAAGGAAACTGGATTTGTTTAATAAAAATTGACCCATACATTTATTAGTGAATGGGACAGGACAGATATTGTGGGGGATATATATTTTGTTGTTTTTTTAAAATCGATTTTTTAAAATCGATTAAGAATCGTTACAAATAGGAATTGCGATTCATTTGAAAATCAGTTTTTTTGGACACCCCTAATAAATATGTATTTATATTGTAACTATGCAGCTCATTAAGTTATTACAAAACATGTAATAACAAGAATTTGCAATTGCATGTGAGTGAACATTGTTTCCATCACACTCTTTCGGATATATTTAGAGACGAACGTGCAATTTCGCGCGAGTCTCTGGACGAATACACCTCAACTGTGCTGAACCTACTCAGTGGCCTAGTGGTTAGTGTCCGCCCTGAGATCGGTGGTTAGAGTGTTCGCCCTGAAATCGGTAGGTTGTGAGTTCAAACACCGGCCGAGGCATACCAAAGACTATAAAAATGGGAGCCATTACCTTGGCACTCAGCATCAAAGGTTGGAATTGGGGGTTAATCACCCAAAAAATGATTCCCGGGCGCGGCAACCGCTGCTGCTCACTGCTCCCCTCACCTCACCTCCCAGGGGGTGATCAAGGGTGATGGGTCAAATGCAGAAAATAATTTCGCCACATCTCGCGTGTGTGTGTGACAATCATTTGTACTTTAACTTAACTATATTAGCTTCTGCATAGATTGTGTTACATCATTTAAAACAATCCGTGTGTTACCAGATAAAAAAACCCTGGATGACACACAAAGGGACACAGTTATTCAAAGACATGGACATGCCATATAGATCAGGCGATCCAAATGCCTACCGTTCAGCCAGGACTGCTTTAAGGAAGGGGATCAATGCTGCCAAATCGGACCATTATAATAAACTCCAGGATTGCTTAAATAACTCAGACCCTTGGCAGGTATGGGAAGGTGTCAAAGCAATTACAAACTTTAAAAAAACAACTTCTCCCTCAGTGAAAGGCTGAGGAATTGAATAATTTTTATGTCCGCTTTGACAAGGAAAACACAGACTCAGCACTGATATTGAAACATACTAAAAAGGCAATACCACCATCCCTTGACCCATATCAGTTTGCATAACGGGAAAACCGATCGACTGAAGACACCAAAGCTATTGTAATCCATAGACTCTTGGATATCTTGAGCTTAAGGAAACTTATGCAAGTCTGGTCTTTGTCGATTTCAGCTCAGCATTTAACACAATAAGGCCAAACAGACTCAGATCTAAGCTTCACAACCTTGCTCTGAACACTTTTCTCTGAAACTGGATTTTGGACTTTTTAACAAATCGCACACAGTATGTGAAAATAGGCGAGCACATTTCTGCCACGCTCACCATCAACACCGTTGCCCCACAAGGTTGTGTGCTAAGCCCTGTGCTCTTCACCCTTTTCACACATGACTGCATAGCCTCTTCAACATCCAACCTCACTCTCAAATATGCTGACGACACCCCAGTGCTTGGGCTCATTAGTAACAATGATGAGACAGCATACAGGGCAGAGGTCCAACAGCTGGCTTCATTGTGTGCTAAAAACAACTTGGTTCTTAACACTAACAAAACCAAAGAACTAATTGACTTCCGCAGGAAAGCGCAGAAAGAACACCCTCCATTTCTAATTAAAAACAATCTCGTAAAAAGGGTCAAACAACTCAAATTTTTAGGGGTGACCATAACAAAAGATATATGCTGGGACATTAACACTGCTTCTACAGTTGGAAAGGCCCAAAAACGTCTTTTCTTTCTAAGGAAACTAAAATGCGCAAACATTCCGCAGAAATCAATGGTAAAGATTTACAATTGTGCCATCAGCAGTGTCCTAACGTACGTCTTTTTAGTGTGGTTTGCTAGCTGCACTAAAGCAAACCAACAGGCCCTCCAGCGAGTGGTTAATACGGCGGGGAAAATTACAAGGACGATACTCCCAGAGATAAAGCGAGAACACAACATCCTGAAGGACAGATACCAACCAGCACATGGCCTCTTCAACCTGCTACCCTCTGGTAGGAGGTCTAGATCGATTCGCGCCAGGACCACCAGAATGTCTCACAGACTGTATCCCCAGGCTGTGAGACTGCTAAATGAACAGCATGCCCTTTTACTGCCCCTGACTATCTTATTACCTCACTCTGCACCACCTCAATAATTGTGCTCTGGACATTGCATTTCTGCAACATCAACGCAACACCCATCAGACATCTGATTGTTCCCACCCCCACAACCCCTCTATACGTGATCTTATAGACCAGTGGTTCTCAACCTTTTTTCAGTGATGTACCCCCTGTGAACATTTTTTTAATTCAAGTACCCCTTAATCAGAGCAAAGCATTTTTGTTTGAAAAAAAAAAGAGATAAAGATAAAGAAGTAAATACAGCACTATATCATCAGTTTCTGATTTATTAAATTGTATAACAGTGCAAAATATTGCTCATTTGTAGTGGTCTTTCTTAAACTATTTGGAAAAAAAGATATGAAAATAACTAAAAACTTGTTGAAAAATAAACACGTGATTCAATTATAAATAAAGATTTCTACACATAGAAGTAATCATCAACTAAGAGTGCCCTCTTTGGGGATTGTAATAGAGATCCATTTGGATTCATGAACTTAGTTCTCAACATTTCTTCACAAAAAAAGAAATCTTTAACATCAATATTTATGGAACATGTCCACAAAAAATCTAGTTGTCAACACTTAATATTGCATTGTTCCATTTCTTTTCACAGTTTATGAACTTATATTCATATTTTGTTGAAGTATTATTCAACAAATATATTTAAAAAGGATTTTTGAATTGTTGCTATTTTATAGAATATTAAAAAAAAAAATAGAACGTACCCCTTGGTATACCTTCAAGTACCCCCAGGGGTACACGTGCCCCCATTTGAGAACCACTGTTATAGACAATGCTGAACTGTAAAAACTATGGTCAACTTGCACATCAATGCAGTTTCTATGCCGCTGGACAAAGCTCAAACTAAATCTCGTTGACATGTAAGACTTAAGTGTTATTTATGACAATGACAATAAAATAATTGATTGATTGATGCGCTATGGCGAACCGCCAATAGGCCTAAGTGGAACTGAAATGTTTGAATGTCCAGTGTGAGTGGGAATGGTTCAATTGGGTGATAAATGTGGGATATGGAGAGGTTTGTATATTTTCCATTCATTGTCAATGGGGAGAAAATTACCGGAAAATCCGGGAACACCGGGAATTTTGGTAAAAGGAAAACACGTTTTGCGTTCGATATATGTAAAGAGAAGTGAAATGTCAGAATCGGGTTTAAAAAATGTTGATATTTTCCAATTTATTTGAATGGGAATTTCCTGGACATTGGGAACATTTTGGGGAAAGAGATAGTGTCCTAAATTATATGAATGGGTTGGTGTTGGCATTTTTTGAAATGGTGTAAAAATTACCGGGAATTCCTGAAATTTTTTGGGGAAGTTGCAAAATGGTCAATTAATTGTCTAAGGTGAGATGAGTGTGAGCATGGTGGAATGGTTCAATTTTTTTGATAAATGTGGGAATTGTGCAAGTTAAAAAAAATGGCCCATTCATTCTCAATGGAAAAGCGACTTGGAAAGTCTGGGATATTAAAAAAAAAAAAAAGTTTTTGAGGAGCTCACATTTCCCGGTCAAGCCTAATGTTTCGATTGGATGACAACTGTGGGGTAAGGGCTTTGCAGCAGAAGATTGATAATAGATTGTTTTGTCCATTTAAAAGTAAGAACCGTGCAAAATATAAAAAGTCTATTTTGTTATGATAAAAAAAAAGACAGCTATAACAAAAAAACAAAACTAACTTGCTGAAAAAGAACCAAAATGTTGTGCTGATGAGTATAAAAAGCCTACACAGTGATATTTTATTGATTCATGCTGAAGTGTCACCGAGGAGGATTCAAACTGTAAATCCCGCCCCCTCACTGATAGCCCCTCCCAGGCTCCTCCTCTCTGGAAGTGTGCAAGATGGCGCACTGGCTGTTTGACAGTTGCATGCTGGGTATTTTGTTGCAGACTATCGGTAACAAAAGGACACACACTAAATATGGGAAAATCAATGACCTGTCTAGAAGGAAAACAGCCACTTGCGCGTCAAAAAGTTAGCCCATGACAGGCCTGCAATGGCCTCCATCTTGAATAAGCCGCACCAATATTTGTTTATTTGTTCCAGTTTTGGCTGGCAGCAGCCAATGAGGAGGCTCCCTTATGGGCTCTGCTCACCCCTCCTTTCTCTAATGGATCTGGAGTGGTTGACCACCAGGAAAGCAAATTATTTTGTCTTACGGGGTTCTATTTACTAAAATACGGCACAAACAGCACGCAGATGTACAATTCTTTTATCTGTGAATTATGTGAATTATATTTATACAGCGCTTTTCTCTAGTGTCTCAAAGCGCTTTACATAGTGAAACCCAATATTTAAGTTACATTTAAACCAGTGTGGGTGGCACTGGGAGCAGGTGGGTAAAGTGTCTTGCCCAAGGACACAACGGCAGTAACTAGGATGGCGGAAGCGGGAATCGAACCTGCAACCCTCAAGTTACTGGCACGGCCACTCTACCAACCGAGCTATGCCGCCCCTAATATTTTTACTATTACATTATACCATATGATGCTAATATCAATCAATCAATTAATGTTTACTTATATAGCCCTAAATAACTAGTGTCTCAAAGGGCTGCACAAACCACTACGACATCCTCGGTAGGCTCACATAAGGGCAAGGAAAACTCACACCCAGTGGTACATCGGTGACAATAATGACCTAGTGGGACGTCGGTGACAATGATGACTATGAGAACCTTGGAGAGGAGGAAAGCAATGGATGTCGAGCGGGTCAAACATGTTACTGTGAAAGTTCGATCCATAATGGATCCAACACAGTCGCGAGAGTCCAGTCTAAAGCGGATCCAACACAGCAGCAAGAGTCCCGTTCACAGCGGAGCCAGCAGGAAACCATCCCAAGCGGAGGCGGATCAGCAGCGCAGAGATGTCCCCAGCCGATACACAGGCAAGCAGTACATGGCCACCGGATCGGACCGGACCCCCTCCACAAAGGAGAGTGGGACATAGAAAAAAAAGAAAAGAAACGGCAGATCAACTGGTCTAAAATGGGAGTCTATTTAAAGGCTAGAGTATACAAATGAGTTTTAAGGTGAGACTTAAATGCTTCTACTGAGGTGGCATCTCGAACTGTTACCGGGAGGGCATTCCAGAGTACTGGAGCCCGAAATGAAAAAGCTCTATAGCCCGCAGACTTTTTTTGGGCTTTGGGAACCACTAATAAGCCGCAGTCCTTTGAACGCAGATTTCTTGCCGGGACATATGGTACAATACAATCGGCAAGATAGGATGGAGCTAGACCGTGTAGTATTTTATACGTAAGTAGTAAAACCTTAAAGTCACATCTTAAGTGCACTGGAAGCCAGTGCAGGTGAGCCAGTACAGGCGTAATGTGATCAAACTTTCTTGTTCTTGTCAAAAGTCTAGCAGCCGCATTTTGTACCAACTGTAATCTTTTAATGCTAGACATGGGGAGACCCGAAGATAATACGTTACAGTAATCGAGGCGAGACGTAACAAACGCATGGATAATGATCTCAGCGTCTTTAGTGGACAGAATGGAGCGAATTTTAGCGATATTACAGGGATGAAAGAAGGCCGTTTTAGTAACGCTTTTAATGTGTGCCTCAAAGGAGAGAGTTGGGTCGAAGATAATACCCAGATTCTTTACCGTGTCGCCTTGTTTAATTGTTTGGTTGTCAAATGTTAGAGTTGTATTATTAAATAGAGTTCGGTGTCTAGCAGGACCGATAATCAGCATTTCCGTTTTTTTGGCGTTGAGTTGCAAAAAGTTAGCGGACATCCATTGTTTAATTTCATTAAGACACTCCTCCAGCTGACTACAATCCGGCGTGTTGGTCAGCTTTAGGGGCATGTAGAATTGGGTGTCATCAGCATAACAGTGAAAGCTAACACCGTATTTGCGTATGATGTCACCTAGCGGCAGCATGTAGATGCTGAAGAGTGCAGGGCCAAGGACCGAACCCTGGGGAACTCCACACGTTACCTTAACGTAGTCCGAGGTCACATTGTTATGGGAGACACACTGCATCCTATCAGTAAGATAAGAGTTAAACCAAGACAGGGCTAAGTCTGACATACCAATTCGTGTTTTGATACGTTCTAATAAAATATTATGATCGACAGTATCGAAAGCAGCGCTAAGATCGAGGAGCAGCAACATAGATGACGCATCAGAATCCATCGTTAGCAATAGATCATTAGTCAATTTTGCGAGGGCTGTCTAAGTCGAGTGATTTGCCCTGAAACCGGATTGAAAGGTTTCACATAGATTGTTAGACGCTAAGTGTTCATTTAACTGCTCCGCAACAATTTTTTCGAGGATTTTTGAAATAAAGGGAAGGTGAGACACCGGTCGGTAGTTTACCATGAGGTCAGGATCGAGGTTAGGTCTTTTAAGAAGAGGATGAATAACCGCTTTTTTGAATGCTAGGGGAACAGTGCCCGAGGAAAGTGATAAGTTTATAATATTTAGCACTGATGGACCTAATAATACAAAGAGCTCCTTGATCAGTTTCCCAGGAAGAGGGTCAAGTAAACATGTTGTTTGTTTTATTCCATTTAGACGTTGCAACAATTCCTCTAATGTTATTTTCTCAAAACGAGAGAAACTATTTTGGAGGGCGGTATCCGCCGTATATACAATCGTGTCAGTGTTAATAGAACCCCGTTGCAGCTGGGACGCATTGTCTTTAATCTCCTTTCTAATGACTTCAATTTTCTTACTAAAGAATTGCATAAAGTCATCAGCTGAGTGGGTGGAGCTACTGGAAGGAGTCCCTTGTTGGGTTAGCGATGCTACCGTACTAAACAAAAATTTAGGATCGTTTTTATTACGGTGGATGAGATTTGAGTAATATTTAGCTTTAGCTAAGGTAAGCATGCGTTTATAAGTTATTAAACCATCACTCCATGCTTGATGGTGCACCTCAAGTTTAGTCGTGCGCCATTTGCGTTCCAGCTTTCTGCATAATAATTTCTGAGCTCTAGTTTCTTCTGTAAACCACGGGGTGCGCTTTTTTGGAGCCTTTTTTAACTTTAGCGGTGCTATGTTATCAATGGTTTCGCGCAGGGCGTCGTTAAAGTTGTTAGTGAGGTTATCAATAGAGCCCACATAATTTGGGAATGGTGCCATTACCGAGGGCAGTAGGTCAGCAAGAGTTGTCGTTGTGGCCGTATTAATGTTGCGGCTGCTATAGCAGTTATTATTATTATTAGTTTGACGAACATGCGTCTGAACCTCGAATTTTATAAGGTAATGATCGGACAATACTTTAGTATACGGGAGTATCGTAACTTTGGAACGGTAATACCCCTGACAAGCACTAGGTCTATCGTATTACCGTTGCGATGCGTGGGTTCATTTATTATTTGTGTGAGACCACAGCTATCAATTATAGTCTGGAGCGCTACGCACGGTGGGTCCGATGGGGTATTCATATGGATATTAAAGTCCCCTATTATGATTATATTATCGGCGTGTGTCACTAGATCAGCAACGAACTCTGAGAATTCATTGATAAAGTCCGAACAGGGCCCTGGGGGGCGGTAGATAACAGCCAGGTGTAGAAGCAGCGGTGTGACAGACCTCATAGTAAGCACCTCAAACGATTTATATTTATTATTTATGTTAGGACTAAGGTTAAAGTTTTCGTTGTATATTAGTGCGACCCCCCCACCCCTTTTAAGCGGGCGGGCAATATGCGCATGTGTAAAGTTAGGAGGACATGCCTCATTTAGCGCAAAAAAGTCGTTTGGTTTAAGCCAGGTTTCGCTGAGACCGATGACGTTAAGATTGTTCTCTCTGATAATATCATTAACTAACAACGTTTTGGGAGACAATGATCTCATGTTTAAAAAACCTATATAATAGGTAGTGGGCTGTTTTAGGGAATTTTTGATCAAATTATCCGTAGTAGCAATATTAATAATGTCGTGTTTATTATGCCCAGTGCATTTAGTATAGTTACGACCATATCTAGGAATTGATACGACGGGAATTTTCCGATTGTTTGTTTGATAAACTGCACGCATCATGGTTAGCCACCTCAGTAACGGGGATTTTCCGATTGTTTGTTTGTTGCTTTGATAAACTGCACGCATCATAGTTAGCCACCTCGGTAAAACACATGTCCAACTCTGAAACACTCAAAGCAGAAAAAACTTGTTCTAATTTAACTGACTCCTTACCCAGACCAGTAGTCTCGCATCTTTTATTTAAATCCGGCTGCAGGATGGAGGGAAGTGATGTTCTGTGGGGATTAGCCTTCTGCTTTGTTTTTAGCCCCGCTCGGCATCCGCATTTACGATCACACCGCTGGCGTCTGCTCCGTAGACGGCCCCCGCTGCTACTAGACTCCGTTGCTTCACAGGCCGCTGGATGTAGCCGTCGCAGCACTCCCGTGCTAGTCAGCACGTCCAGCAAGCACGCGTCTATCAGTCCAAAGCGGCCCGATATGTCCATATCCAGAAGTGTCTGGCGGTCGTACGTGATCACGGAGAGACCACGATGTGAGCCAGCCATGAAGTCTGCAGAACTGTCCGGCATTTCCGCCAAATGTTCCATCTTTAGCAAGAGCTCCGCAATGTCGCAGCCCGTCCGGGCGCCGCCATCAAATATGAATATTTTTTGTTTAAGAATAGAACTTAGGTACCCCAGCTTTGAGTCCTGCGATGTTTTGCACTCCGATAGACTCAATACATTGATTAACATTAGAGCTATCTAACTGATATTATGTTTAATTTTAATCGTATGATACCGGTGCCTAATGTTTAGTGTGTGTGTGTCTGTTTGACAATTTTGTTATTGTGCCTCTCTTTATTGCATCGCAAATTGAAGTAATTGAATTGATTTCGACAAAAATTAACAGGAGGACTTTGGCTAAAATGAAATTTTCACACTTGTGCGCTAGTTCGCTAGCAAAATACAAGTTAACAATCTTACCGAGATGATACCGCATCCTTAAACACTCCTCCGCTTTTAATGCTCACAGACATGGTGTCCAAACATCCATTTTGTACCGCTTGTCCCGTTTGAGGTCGCTGGGGGTGCTGGAGCCTATCTCAGCTGCATTAGGGTGGAAGGCGGGGTACACCCTGGACAAGTCGCCACCTCCTCGCAGGGCCAACACAGATAGACAAACAACATTCACACACTAGGGACCATTTAGTGTTGACAATCAACCTATCCCCAGGTGCATCTTTTTGGCGGTGGGAGGAAGCTGGAGTACCCGGAGGGAACCCACGCAGTCACGGGGAGAACATGAAAACTTCACAGAGAAAGATCCCGAGCCTGGGATTGAACTCAGGACCTTCGTATTGTGAAGCACATGCTCTAACCCCTGTTCCACTGTGCTGCCAGAAATGGTGTCATAAAAACAAAAATATGCTTTGTAAAATGTTCATATTTGAACAAGAATTGGAGGAAATATTTCCAAACTTTAAATGTTATTATACGCAATGTTGATGCGAGTGGCAGTGCTGACTCGCGACGACCATGTCGACAAATTTTATGGTCGAGATTTGTCTTTAATGTCAACAAATCGCTACATCCCCAGTTCCGATACAATACCGATGCTGGAGCCTTGAGTATTGGCCGATACTGATATTGATCTGATAGGCATCAGCACAAATCATACATACCTTTTATTAATTCTGGACTGTAATTCGCTTGTACCCATGATCTGCAACATAACCCAAAGCTCATGACCATAGGTGAGGATGGGAACGTAGATCGACCGGTACATTGAAAGCTTTGCCTTCCGGCTCAGCTCTTTCTTCACCACAACGGATCGATACAACGTCCGCATTACTGAAGGCGCAGCATCGATCCGCCTGTCATTCTCACGATCCACTCTTCCCTTGCTCATGAACAAGACTCCCAGGTACTTGAACTCCTCCACTTAGGGGCAGGAGTTCTAGCTCCCCGATAGAACTCCTTCAGTTTGACGGCATCCCTCACTGCCAGGGTCCACCAACGGGTTCTAGGATTACCAACACGACAGGCACCAACTACCTTGCGGCCACAGCTTCAATCAGCCGCATCGACAATAGAGGTGCAGAACAAGGTCCACTCGGACTCAATGTCCAGCACCTCCCTCGTGACATGTTCAAAGTTCTTCCGGAGGTGGGAATTGAAACTCTCTCTGACAGGAAACTCTGCCAGACCTTCCCAGCAGACCCTCACAATGCGTTTGGGCCTACCAGGTCTGTCCAGCATCCTCCCCCACCATCGCAGCCAACTCACCACCAGGTGGTGATCGGTAAAAAGCTCCGCCCCTCTCTTCACCCAAATGTCCAAAACATAAGGCCGCAAATCCGATGACACAACTACAAAGCCGATCATGGAACTGCGGCCTAGGGTGTCCTCATGCCAAGTGCACATATGGACACCCTTATGTTTGAGCACAAAAGTCCAATAACAAAACACCTCTCGGGTTCAGATCCGGGCGGCCATTCTTCCCAATCACGCCTCTCCAGGTTTCACTATCGTTGCCAACATGAGCGTTGAAGTCCCCCAGTAGGACAAAGGAATCACCCGGGGGAGCACTTTCCAGTACTCCCTCGAGTGTATCCAAAAAGGGTGGGTACTCTGAACTGCTGTTTAGTGCGTAAGCACAACCAAAAGTCAGGACTCGTCCCCCCCAACAGAAGACGGAGGGAGGCTACCTCTCACTGCCGGCAACGCCAGTGTGGAAGAGAGTCCAGCCCCTCTCGAGAGAACTGGTTCCAGAGCCCTTGCTGTGCATCGAGGTGCATCCAGCCAGAACTTCTCTACCTCGCGCACTAGCTCAGGCTCCTTCCCCTCCAGCGAGGTGACGTTCTACGTCCCAAGAGCTAGCTTATGTAGCTGAGGATCAGACCGCCAAGTGCCCTGCCTTTGGCTGCCGCCCAGCTCACAACGCACCCGACCTCTATGGCCCCTCCCTTAGTATATTGGAGGGGTGACCCACGTTGCCTCTTCGGGCTGCACCCGGCCGGGCCCCGTGGGCAAAAGGCCCGGCCACCAGGCACTCCTCATCATGCCCCAACTCCAGGCCTGGTTCCAGAGGGGGGCTTATATACCAATGGGGAAAATGCGGTACTGTAGCGTGGAATGTTAGAAAAGGAGTAATACTAACCAATAATTATGGACTTTTAAGTTAAAGAGAAATGTTTTGTGTTTTTTAGCAACATTTCGTGGTCACAATAATTCATGAAGCGAAGAACATGACGGACTGAGGTGAACAAAGCGGACACGTTTGTTACTGGATACTTTCAAATGAGTTTCAGCCTTGGAAGTGGCATGTGTAAGTAATACCCAAATATAATTATTTGATACTTGTTTATGTTGACAAATATTGTTCAATTATGATTACCTATGTCTAACTTGTGTGCTTAGCCGTTGTGTAGTGGCTACCTCCTATAATATTTCCTTTTTGTAAATGACTTAACATAAATAAAAGAATAGACCAACTTTATGTGCCTATTGGAGTAAAAGACTGTGTATCAGACATTTGACTTGCAAGTCGATACAATCTCATACCTGTAAATGTACTGATATTAGACCCTGTTTTTCACAATTTAACCTGCCTCAAAAAGAACACAAGGAGAGGTTACCTTGAGAGGTAAACAGGTAGAATTTCTTCACCCGTTTTCTTGCTACAAAAGATACGGCACAGAGTACCGCAGGCCTCAGCTCGACCCGCCTCGTAGCTCTCCGGGAACTCGTTGGCGTCAAACATGGGGTTGGACACCATGGAGTCTGTGGACATCTGCGAGCCTTTCCTCCTCAGCTCCAGGCCCACCTGCGTGGCTATGGCTGCGAAGAGACGGATTGAGACCGGCTTGAATTGCGAGGTGGCTTGTTGGGCTGGCGACTCATGCACATCCAAGTAAAAGCAGCAAAGAGTTAGCCATACATTGGAATGAAAACAAAACAACCACTATGGCATCCACAGCATACACTCATCATTCCATACTAGGAATTCTGACACAGAGTTGGCCGCACAGTTCAGGTGAAGAAATGATGGGAAAGACAAAGTCCCTGTGTCAGACGATCACTCAAGAGCACAGAACATTCACCTCATGCATCGAGCCACAATTCAAACTAACAAAAAATGATCAAACTAAATAAGGATTAGTTATAACTAGGGTTGTCAGGATACCAACATTTTGATACTTTCAAAATAAAAAGGGCCACAACAAGTCTACTAATGGCTTCATTTTAACATACAATCTTGATGATACAGTAAACAGATGTTTATTTCTCATTAATAAGATAGTGAACATACTAGACATCTCTATGAAAAGTAAGCAGGTTACAAAGGCTGACGTATGCAGTAACATATTTCCCATTATTTTATTTTGTCAACATTATGACGGAACAAGCATCTTTTTTACTATTAATATCTGCTTACTTTCTCTTGTAACATGTTCTATCTACACTTCTGTTCAAATGTAATAATCACTTTTTCTGCTTTTGTTTGATACTACAAATGTTTGTATAAATCCATAGCAAGTAGGTACAGGATGATATACTGGTCATAATTGAATTCATCCTGTGTACACAGACGTGTTTCTCAGTTTATAAACAAAAAAATTAAGACTAAAGATTTAGTGAGAATAAAAAATAGCAATGTTATTATTGTAGTATCGACTACTGTAGATACGGATTCTCTCCTTGGTATGAGTACAGTCAATGTTAGTATGGATCTACATTCAGGAGCACTAGCTTGCTCTTAGTGGTTTGGCTATTCCTCGTCCTGCAGGGATGATACTTGTAAAAAACGTACTTAACTTTATATGTCGCCGTGGAGCCCAGGATTAGTGATTTAGAAGTAGCTGAAACACTGTGGAGGACATTAGCCGCTAGTTAGCTATGATTTAAAGTGTTTACAGCTTCACCTTGCTTGTTAGTTTTAAAGACAACATACGTCCATTCTCCTCCTTCTGTCTCAATTCTATTTCCTCCTGTAAGTGCTCTGTGTGTGTGTTGACTCACATGTGCCTCAGCTCATAACTGATACCAGCAATGTCACCAAGGCATGCCATAGTATCGATGATTAAAAATGTACCGATATTTTCAAAGGCAGTATCGTACCGATTTTCCGGACTATAAGCCACACCCATTAAATATTAGAAGTTGGTTTTTTTTAAGTCGCAGATATATACATTGTGAAATTAGATATTTACACAGAAATATTTTGTAAATGTTTATTTAAATACCTTAATTGTTTCCAAACAGTGTCTGCAACACTGCAGTAAAACGGCTGATCAAACAAAACAGAAGGCATGATCATGGACCCACTAGCTGCGCAAAATAGCTGTTCAATCAGCTAATCCAGGGGTCGGCAACCTCTTTGATCACTCTGATGTGGCTCAGCTGCTAAAATGCCGACCCCAACGTGTGCAGTGATTGTAAAGCTTTTAACCTCCTCCACAACATGTCGTCGCGCCCGCTTTTACACCACACTATCTGCGTGCCGACTAATCACATTTAATATTCAGCCTCTGTTAACACACGAAAGCTACTGCAACGCATACTTAGTCAACAGCCATACAAGTTACACTGAGGGTTGTAATGTAAATAACTTTAAGACTGTTACTAATATGCGCCACACTGTGAACCCACACCAAACAAGAATGACAAACATTTCGGGAGAAAATCGGCACTGTAACACAACATAAACACAAAATAACAAATACCCAGAATCCCATGCATCCCTAACTCTTCTGAGCTACATTATACACCCCCGCTAGCACCAAACCCCGCCCCCCCAACCCTGCCCATCTCTACCAACGCACGGAGGGGTTGAGGGGATTTGGTGCTAGCGGGGGTGTATAATGTAGCCCGGAAGAGTATGGATGCATGGGATTCTGGGTATTTGTTCTTTTGTGTTTATGTTGTTTTACAGTGCCGATGTTCTCCCGAAATGTGTTTGTCATTCTTGTTTGGTGTGGGTTCACAGTGTGGCGCATATTAGTAACAGTTTTAAAGTTGTTTAAACGGGCACCCTCAGTGTGACCGGTATGGCTGTTAAACAAGTATGCTTTGCAATCTTCTGCGTGTGTCTGCAAAAGCCTCATTCGACACGTGACTGGGCTGGCAAGCTGATTGAACGAGTTGTAGAGGGAGCCAACGGCAGTGCCTTCATAGGATGCCCCTAATATTGTTGGTCGAGGGAAATCCTGTCAACATTTGTGAGAATAGTTGATCTGACATTCGGTAGTCTCTCGGAATATTCGGAAGGGTTTTAAGTGTGATGCTGTCTAGCGGCATTCATATAAAACTTGCGCGCCCCACTATCATTAAATTTTCATATTAAGAAGCGGGCCGCGTGTCTGAGACCACTGTTTTATACATAGCACAAAGTAAAAAAAACTCTTTATGCAGTGTTATTTCAATTTAAATTTCAAAAGAGTTTTGCGGCTCCTATTGTTTTCTTTATTTTGTGAAACGGATCAAAATGGTTCTTTGAGTGGTAAAGGTTGCCGACCCCTGAGCTAAACAGACCCAATAACTCCATAAGGACGTTTTGGTGAATTTATGAAACGGAAACAATACAAAAATAATGCCATTAAAAGTTAATAATACTAACACAGCCACTCGTAAATGTCTTAGCATAGCATATTAGCTAATGCTACTGACGCTAGCTTTGTTTCTTGACGATAGCACGTACAAATATGCATGAAAACACTCCTACAGACAACACATGGGACAGTTTAGTAAATACGTATTGTTATAGTTATACTGTAATGAAGAATCCAAACGAGTAAAAACGCTATGAAAGACTATGGCACTTCTACTTCCAGTTTAGTCTAAAGATAAGGGTACTGCAGTGAGCGAACTCATCCAAAAGATGGCACTATAGCACAAACAATTACACACCTATTCATTGTCTTTGCTTGGCTTTTTTTAAAACTAATTAAAAAAAAAGTAGCAATTTATAGTCTGGAATTTACAGTACCTTTTTGTTAATTGAATAGTAGTGCTGTACTTAATTAGTATTAGTATACCACACAACCCTAGTGTGAACATAATAAAACAAAACAAAGTGGCATTGGAGACGTTGTTATGGTGGAGACATGTGGTCAGTTGGTGGAATCATTCCATTCACTTCTGGAAGAGCTGAGAGAACCCTGGGATTCTTTTTTTCATGGAATGACGAGGAGTGAGAACAAAAAAAAAAAAAATGGCAGAAATGGCGATGGTCACTCAACTCAAAAGTGGGAAGACCGGTCAAGAAAATCAATTGAAGGGGGCGGGAGGGTACAAAAACAAAAAACTGCTGTTCCTACTTACAAGATTTATAAGAAAGGAGAATTTGGATAAAAGAGGCTGCAAGATAACAGAAATAGTGGAGAGACAGAAAATCAAAGCACAGCCAATTCATTTTCAAGCATGAATTGTGTTGTTTAGTCAAGCTACTCATTGACCAATTACAGTCAGACACTACACACAAAACACATGTCAGGGGCCAATGATCAGGAGCAGCGGGTGTATTGTCACTTAGAATGACCGTAAATCCTCAAATAGTGGCCTCTGCTCCATCACACGCCTTGCATTAATTCATTGTGTCAGGGACTTACAAAAACACCAATCTCTAACGCCATGAACACTTAAATTAACGGCTCTCGAAACAGCAAAGGTTCAATCAACCTACTGACTGAGAGCGGTGTGTCTATATCATTCATATATATTCAATGGACTTATTGCTGCTCTTTTGTCACCATGTGGTGGCCTATAACTGTAGTTTGAATTCAGTGGAGTACAGCATCCATTTTTATGACCCAATCCAAACAACCTTCCCTAGTCACGGTGCGGGAAAAAAATAAAAAAATTCACCAAACATGGTTTCACATAACACAACCTGCTCATTAAACATTGTGGACATCATAAAAAGAGAAGTGACATTTAAATCCACTGCAAAACATGATGGGAAACATGAAAAACACTCTCTCCACACACATTTTAGCAGCTTGATATTTCTGACTGATTACAAAACCTTAAAGAGGTTGTAACGGAACTTTCACATACTCTTAATATCCATTTCTAATAATTCTTAATTATATATTAATTATAATATTATAATTATATATACTTATATGAATGATATATATATATATATATATAGTTGTGATCAAAAATTTTCAACCCCCACACAATTTGTGTTTTAGCAAGTTGGACATTTATTCCGTATTTTGTTTATAGTCATATCAAATAAAGATGTGTCAAATAGACAAATGCAATTTAAATTGTAACACTGTATTTTACAAAATACCAAAAAATAACATTTTTCTTAATATTTCATTGACAAAATTATTCAACCCCCTAGTTACAGGCATCTTTAGTACTTAGTAGAACACCCTTTGGCAGTAATTACATCCTTCAAACGTGATACATAACCGGACACAAGCTTCTTGCAACCATCTACAGGTATTCTAGCCCATTCCTCTTGGGCAAAGGCCTCCAGTTAATTCATATTCTTGGGCTTGCGTGCTGCAACTGCTTTCTTCAAGTCCCACCACAGGTTTTCTCTAGGATTTAGGTCTGGGGACTGTGAAAGCCACTCCAGAGTCTTCCAGCCCTTCTTCTGCAACCACTCTAATGTTGATTTGGAGGTATGCTTGGGATCGTTGTCCTGTTGGAAGGTCCAATGTCACTGACTTCATGACATTTGCAGCTAATATATCCTGGTAGGAAATAGAATTCATAATGCCTTGATCGCGCTGGAGATTCCCGGTACCTGAGGCAGAGAAACAGCCCCAGAGCATGATTGACCCTACACCATGCTTAACAGTAGGCAAGGTGTTCGTCTCTTTGTAAGCTTCATTTTTTCTCCTCCAGACATAACGTTGATTCATAGGCCCAAAGAGTTCCAGTTTTGTCTCATCACTCCATAGAACAGTTTCCCAAAACCATTGGGGTTTGTCCAGATGATTTTTGGCATACTGGGGTCTATTTTTCTTGTGCCCGGTAGTCAGATGTGGGGTGCGCCTGGGAGTTCTGGCATGGAGGCCTTCATCTTGTAGTGCGCGCCTTATTGTCTGGGACGAAACCTGCGTTCCCCCCTCTGCAATGTCCTGTTGTAGTTCCTCAGCTGTTACCCGGGGGTTTTTCCACCACTGTATGCTTCAAATACCGGACAGCAGTTGCACACAGCATCCTCTTTCTACCACGCCCAGGTAGTGTTTCCACTGTGCCTTTAGCTTTAAACTTGCGAATTATGCTCCCAACTGTGTCTCTTGGAATGTGTAATGTCTTTGCTATTTTCTTATATCCATATCCTTTCTTATGAAGAGAAATTACCTCCTCTCTTGACTTCTTTGACCACTCCCTGGACTTCACCATGTTGCAAATACACCATTGACCATCTACAAGAAGCTGAGCGTCACAGTATTTTTCAATCAGTTTAATTGTTGCTCGTTATGGTTCTAATCACATCTACAGGTGTTTTCAACACCTGATTGAAAAGACCTTATTCAAATTCTGTTCTTAAGAGTTATGATCTTCAAGGGGTTGAATAATTTTGTCAATGAGATATTGGTATGTTACAAAATATAATGTTGCAATTCAAGTTGCATTTGTCTATTTAATGCATCTTTTTTTTATATGACTATAAACAAAATACGGAATAAATGTCCAACTTGCTAAAACACCAAAATTGTGTGGGGGTTGAATAATTTTGATCACAACTGTATATATATATATATATATATATATATATATATATATAAACCCCGTTTCCATATGAGTTGGGAAACTGTGTTAGATGTAAATATAAACGGAATACAATGATTTGCAAATCATTTTCAACCCATATTCAATTGAATGCACTACGAAGACAATATATTTGATGTTCAAACTCATAAAATTTGTTTTTTTTTTGCAAATAATAATTAACTTAGAATTTCATGGCTGCAAAACCTGCCAAAGTAGTTGGGAAAGGGCATGTTCACCACTGTGTTACATCACATTTTCTTTTAACAACTCTCAAACGTTTGGGAACTGAGGAAACTAATTGTTGAAACTTTGAAAGTGTCATCTTTACCATTCTTGCTTGATGTACAGCTTAAGTCAGGAGTCTCAAACACGCGGCCCGCGGGCCAATTACGGCCCGCGAGACATTATTTTGCGGCCCGCACTTTGATATGACAATTTAATGTATGTGCGGCCCGCGAGTTCAATATGAGCGTAACTTGACAGCGTCATGCTTCCCAAAGTTCCCAATTTTTTACGGGAGTCCCCTTCATATCAGGGTATCCACTCTCTGGTAATCCCTGCCGATTTTTACCCAATCAACAATACTCAGGGGGTGCTGCAATGGCACTGTTCTTGACGCCCTCTGAATCCTGTGCAGACAGCATGACACGAAACAAGAATGACAAACACAATTCAGGAAAACATTCGCACCGTAATACAACATAAACTCAACAGAACAAATACCCAGAATCCAATGCAGCTCTGACTCTTCCCGGCTACAATACACACACCCTCACCCTCCCTACTTGGTTTGGTTGAGGTTGTGCATATTGTAGCCCGGGAGAGTTTGTGCTGCAAGGTGTTCTGGGTATTTGTTCTCTTGTGTTTAAGTTGTATTACGGTGCGGATGTTCTCCCAAAATGTGTTTTTCATTCTTGTTTGGTGTGGGTTGAAAGTGTGGCGCATATTTGTAACAGTGTTAAAGTCATTTATACGGCCACCCTCAGAGTGACCTGTATGGCTGTTGAGTAAGTACGTCTTGCAGCCACTAACTTTCTTCTGCATAAGTCTCGCACAAAATGATTTAGAATTGTCACTTTAGTTGTGTTATGTGCGCAATGACGAGTTGTAGAGCACTAGTTCTCTTATAGATGGTACATTATGTGAAGGTATGCCAAGGGTTAAGTGAGATTTATTAAAAACATTCTAAAAATTAACAGTCAGTCATAAATACTTAATATATTTATTGGATAACATTTCAACAAAATATGAATGTAAGTTCACAAACTGTGAAAAGAAAAGAAACGATGCAATTATTCAGTGTTGACAACTAGATTTTTTGTGAACATGTTCCATAAATATTGATGTTAAAGATTTCTTTTTTTCTGAAGAAATGTTTATAAATAAGTTCATGAATCCAGATGGATCTTTATTACAATCCCCAAAGTGTGCACTTTAAGTTGATGATTACTTCTATGTGTAAATTTTTTTATTTATAATTGAATTACTTGTTTATTTTTCAACAAGTTTTTTAGTTATTTTTATATCTTTTTTTCCAAATAGTTCAAGAAAGACCACTACAAAGTAGCAATATTTTTGCACTGTTATACAATTTAATAAATCAGAAACTGATGACATAGTGCTGTATTTTACTTCTTTATCTCTTTTTCCAACCAAAATGCTTTTCTCTGATTAGGGGGTACTTGAATCAAAAAAATGTTCACAGAGGGTACATCACTGAAAAAAGGTTGAGAACCACTGTTGTAGAGGACTTTAAAGGCAGTGCAGTCACGGCAGCCCTTAATAATGTCGGCCGGTTGAAAATTGGGACAAATTCGGGAAAATGGTTGCACCGGTAGATTGTCGGGAGGTGCACTGATATTCAGGAGTCTCACGGAAAAATCGTGAGGGTTGGCTTTGCTAGGGCGGGAAAGCCGTTCATAGAAGGTGAATTCATTAAAAAGTGCATGTTAGATTTTTTTAAGAAATCTTTTCTTGCGGCCCAGCCTCACCCAGTTTCTGCATCAAGTGGCCCCCCGGTAAATTGAGTTTGAGACCCCTGGCTTAAGTTGTTCAACAGTCCAGGGTCTTGTTGTCGTATTTTATGCTTCATAATATCATCGCTTACGTGCAGTGATTTCTCCAGATTCTCTGAACCTTTTGATGATTTTACGAACCGTAGATGGTAAAATCCCTAAATTCCTTGTAATAGCTCGTTGAGAAAAGTCTTTCTAAAACTGTTCGACCATTTGCTTACAAATTGGTGACCCTCACCCCATCCTTGTTTGTGAATTACTGAAGCTGGTTTTATACCCAATCTTGGCAACCACTTGTTCCCAATTAGCCTGCACACCTGTGGGATGTTCCAAATAAGTGTTTGATGAGCAATCCTCAACTTAATTAGTATTCATTGCCACCTTTCCCAACTTCTTTGTCACGTGTTGCTGGCATCAAATTCTAAAGTTAATTATTATTTGCCCCCAAAAAAATTGTTTATCAGTTTTAACATCAAATATGTTGTTTTTGTAGCATATTCAGCTGAATATGGGTTGAAAATGATTTGCAAATCATTGTACTCCATTTATATTTACATCTAACACAATTTCCCAACTCACATAGAAACAGGGTTTGTATATATATATATACAGTAGATACAGTATATATATTACACACATATATATAAGTGCATATTATTATAATCCTTGTCTGCTATTTTAAGTCGTAAGTTAGTCAACATTTCCTTCTGTTGTGACTTACTCAATCATTGATTGAACAACAAGCACAGATGCTGCTAATTTGAGCTAAACGCATTAATACCTCACCTGCCAGCGAATAGGAAGGAGCACAAGGGATCATTAGCGTTGCCAACTTGGCGACAAGTGGCGAGTAATTCGAGGCCTGTAGATACGCTATGAAAAAGTGGAGCAGCGACGAGTGAGCACCGGGTGCTGCTGTGGGTCTTTCCACCATCCAAAATCACTCACAGGAGACTGCGTCTCGTGACATTAAACATATGAGCAAAGAAGTTCATTTGTAGTTCTAAAAAAATGTGCCATGGCCAGTTATGCAAATTTGGCGCATAAATAATTACGTTCATTTAGCAGCCAAGCCAACATTAGTATGCTTGCTTTTTGTACCGTTCGGGTTGAATCAAATGAATGTTAGCAGGATAGTATTTTAAACAATTGATTCAGGTATACGCCTCAGTGTCAAATATTTTGTTATTTTACGAATATCAATTAGCATGCTAACATTAGAATGCTAGCTTTTTGTAGCTAATTTTGTAAGTTACACACTAAACTTAGATTTATATCGCGCTTTTCTAAACACTCAAAGTGGGACTCAACATTCATTCACACCTGGTGGTGGTAAGCTACATCAGTAGCCACAGCTGACCTGGAGTGGCTGCCAGTTTGCGCCTACGGCCCCTCCGACCACCACCTATCATTCATTCATCATTCATTCACCAGTGTGAGCGGCACCGGGGGAAAAGGGTGAAGTGTCCTGCCCAAGGACACAACGGCCACCTATTGATTTCAATAGGTGGGAAGCGAACCTGCAACCCTCAGGTTTCTGGCCGGCCGCTCTACCCACTACGCCATGCCGCCCCACACTTCAGTCATATGTTTATACTTGATGCATATTAACTTTAGCAGGCTAGCATTTTTGAAAAAAAAATTCAGGTATACACCTGAACGTCAAATATTTTGTTACTTTATGAATATCTGTCAGCATGCCAACATTAGTATGCTAGCTTTTTTTTTTTTTTAGCTCATTTTGTAGGTATACAGTTCAGTCACATGTTGGTACTTGATGTATGCAATCATTAGCAGGATAGCATTTTAAAGATTTTTTTCAGGTATACACCTGACCGTCAAATATTTTGTTACTTTATGAATAATATCTGATAGCATGCCAACATTAGAATGCTAGCTTTTTTTTAAGCTCCTTTGTAGGTACACACTTCAGTCATATGTTGATACTTAATGCATGTTAACATCCGCAGGATAACATTTTAAACAATTTTTTACAAGTAGAGACTTCAGCGTCAAATATTTTATTTTACAAATATTTTTTCATTTTATTTTTCATGCGGACTTTAGTGTGCAGACGCAAGCACGCACACGCACACACACACACACCCACACACACACACACACACACACACACACACACACACACACACACACACACACACACACACACACACACACACACACACACACTGGGGACAAAAGGCGGTGATGTTCAAGATGCAAAGTGCATGTTTTCGAAATGCAAATTTATACTTTTGGAAAGGGTTTCATTGGCATTCTAAAGTCAAGGCTTCCACGCAAAATCTGTTTGTAGATATACTCAAGCGGGTCATAAATATGACTGGAGAACACAGCTTTGACAGGTCACATCATATCATTTAAGGTGGCCCCTCACATTTTATCTGGTCCACCGAATAATTCTAAGTAGTACGCCATATTATTTTTAATGGCCTACCACACGATTTATTTGACCTGCCACATCATTTCAAATAACCCACGCCTTATTTGGCCCACCACCTCATTTTATCCAGCCTGTTATGTTAAATTAAGTGGCCCGCCATCTCATTTTATAAGGACAAACACATAATTTATATGGTGCACCACTCTACCGTGTTTTCCGAACCACTGGGTGCACTGATTTATAAGGCGCACTGCCAATGAATGGTCTATTTTTGATCTTTTTTCATATATAAAGTTGCACCGGATTTTACGGCGAATTAAAAGGGGTCTTAATATTATCTTTTTCTAAATTGAAAACATCCTTGTGGTCTACATAACATGTAATGGCGGTTCCTTTATTAAAAATGTTGCATAAATTATGTTTTAAAGTTTATCTTCTGGTTGCTTTCTGACAGTCGCTTCCGGATGCGCCGTTTTGTGGGCGATCTTATTTACGTGGCTCACCTTCAACAGCGTCCTCTCCCAATCATCTTTGTTGTAGCGGTGTCGCATGCAAGGACGGGAGTGGAAGAAGTGTCAAAAGATGGAGCTAAATGTTTTGATGACATTCAGACTTTACTTAAACCAACATCGGAGCATCATCTCCTCACACGGAAACAACAACACCAGAAATGTGTCCCGTGAATAAACGTCCGACCGCAACTCTCTAAGAACTAAAGTTCCTCGGTGAATAATGTAAACGCACTACACCGGTATGTTTTAACGCTTTCATGGAGAGTTTACTGACAGATATACTGTAAGTAAGAACTTTACACTACTTTATATTAGAAATGGCAACAGCAAAAGATGAATGTCCCATTACAAAAATATAGAGAAAAAGACGAAGCTTATCGACTATGAACATCGACATCTCTATAGAGATGAAAAGTAAGCAGGTTACAAAGGCTGACGTACACTATGCAGTAACATATTTCCCATTATTTTATTTTGTCAACATTATGAAGGGACAAGCATCTTTTTTACTATTAATATCTGCTTACTTTCTCTTGTAACATGTTCTATCTACACTTCTTTTCAAATGTAATACTCACTTATTCTGCTTTTGTTTGATACTACAAATGTTTGTATCAATCCATAGCAAGTAGGTACAAGAAGATATACTGGTCATAACTGAAGTTATACTGTGTCCACAGACGTGTTTCTCAGTTTATAATCAACGAAATTAAGACTAAAGATTTAGTGAGAATAAAAAATAGCAATGTTAATATTGTAGTATCGACTACTGTATATACGGATTCTGTACTTGGTATGAGTACAGTCAATGTTAGTATAGATCCACATTCAGGAGCAATAGCTTGCTCTTAGTGGTTTGGCTATTCCTCGTCCTGCAGGGATGGTACTTGTAAGAAACTTAACTTTTTATGTTGCCGTGGAGGAGTTAGCTATGATTTAAAGTGTTTGAAGATGAATGTCCCATTACAAAAAGAAAAGTTGGTTTTGTGAAACAAAATGAAATATATGTCTTACCTTATACACACAGCATAATGATACTTGTATGTTGAAGCACAATACAATCCATCAAGCGGTGCAGCTTCATAGCTTACCAAAGTCATAGTAAAACATTTTGATAGATGTTTGAGCACCGTGTGTTATGTTCTATATTTTCAATGGAACATAAAATGTTGGTGTTTACTTATTGCAGTCGACACGTATCTCTTATGTGTGTCTGCCATTTACTGGTCACACTTATTACACCATGTACCAAATAAAATTGCTTCAAGGTTGGTAAGCAAAACTAGATTTAATAAGTACATTAGGCGCACAGGATTATAAGGCACACTGTAGAGTTTTGAGGGAAAAAAAAAAATGATTTTAAATGTGCCTTAGAGTCTGCAAAATATGGTAATTTGAAAGGCCTGCCACATTTCATGTAGACCACTTCATTATTTTTGGTTGCTTGCCACATTATTCTAAATGGCTCTCCACGTCATTCTTGTAACCTGCCATATCATTTTATCTGGTCTGCCAGATTTAATTGGCCCACCACATTATTTTAAGTGACCTGCCACATTATAAGAGCCAGTGCTCGTTATGTCATTAAATCATATTAACTGGCCCGCCATATCATTATAAGTAACCTGCCACATTATGTTAAATGGCCCTCTACAATATGTTTAATGGTTCGCTCCATCGTGTTATGTGGTCCACTAGATAATTTTATGTGGACAGCTACTTAATTTTATGAGGCCCACCAAGTCATTTTATCTGGTCTGCGACATTATGTGGCCCGCAACATTACATCAAATGGCCCGCTACTTTGTTTTATGTGACCCGCCATGTCAGTTTAACTGATCTGCCACAATAATTTATGTATCATTTTAGATTGCCTACCAAACCATTCAAGTGGTCCGCCAAGCTTAATTCATGTGGCCCGCTACATTGTTTCACGTGGCCTGCGAAGTCATTCTATCTGGTCTGTAACATTAATTTAGGTGGCTCGCTACATCGTTTGATGTGACCCATACTATTATTTTATCTGGTCTACCACAATAATTTAAGTGGCCCACTATCTCATTTTATGTCGCCAGCTAAATAGTTTCACGTGGCCTGCTAGGTCATTCTACCTGGTCAGCAACATTAACTTACGTGGCCCACTACGGCGTGGCGCAGTGGTAGAGTGGCTGTGCGCAACCCGAGGGTCCCTGGTTCAATCCCCACCTAGTACCAACCTCGTCACGTCCGTTGTGTCCTGAGCAAGACACTTCACCCTTGCTCCTGATGGGTGCTGGTTAGCGCCTTGCATGGCAGCTCCCTCCATCAGTGTGTGAATGTGTAAATGTGGAAGTAGTGTCAAAGCGCTTTGAGTACCTTGAAGGTAGAAAAGCGCTATAGAAGTCCAACCCATTTATTGTTTTATGTTGCCTGCTACATCATTTTATCTGGTCCGCTACAATAATTTTAAGTGGCCTGCTATCTCATTTTATATGACCCACCAAATAATTTATGTTGCCTACCAGATTTTGTGTGGGGTTTCTTTGGTTATCAAAAATAAATACATAAAAATCTGCTTGTCACTTTGACTTATGATTTCCAAGTAAGTTATCTGATCAAGTTGTTAAAATATAATTATACAAAACAGTGCAAATAAGCTATTATACGTTTGTATTCATATATATTCACTGTTACAAGCGGACCTCTGAGGGAAGCCATACAGTATGTGCCAATGTGGCCTTCAATGAAAACCAGTTTGACAGTGGAGTAAAATTTACAAACAAGCATGTCTAATATATATCATCTATATCATATACAGAGGTGGGTAGAGTAGCCAGAAATTGTAGTCAAGTAAGAGTAATGTTACTTTAGAGATTTATTACTCATGTAAAAGTAAGGAGTAGTCACCCAAATATATTTTACTTGAGTATTTATATTTCCTTGAGTAAAAGTAAAAAGTATGTTGTGAAAAAACTACTCAAGTACTGAGTAACTGATGAGTAAACTGATTACGGCAACAAATAATGCACAAAAACATACAAATAGCAATGAGCAAATTCATAGCCAGGAATATCTCTTAAGCAACTAAAACAATAATACATATTAAATAATAATACATGAAAATAAAAAAAATTAAGGCAAATTGAGCCACAATAACTTAACAGCACCATAGCCTCGTAGGCATTCATCGATTGATTGATTGAAACTTGTATTAGTAGATTGCACAGTACAGTACAAATTCCGTACAACTGACCACTAAATGGTAACACCCCAATAAGTTTTTCAACGTTAATCAATTACTTAATAAATGACCAAGTCGAGGTGATCTACCTCATATATATATATATATATACACACATTTATATATACAGTATATAATTTATATGTATTTATTTTGCCGTTGTTGTTGACATGTTAAAGGTGTTTTAATGAATATACATGCATGTTTACCATATAGATTCCTATCTTTCATGAAGACAAGAATATAAGTTGGTGTATTACCTGATTCTGAGACTTGCATTGTAGTGCTGATAATGTCCACATTTTCAAATGGAGGAGAAAAAAAGTTCCTCTTTTCTGTCTAATACCACATGAAAGTCGTTGGTGTTTGGCATCTTATTTGTCCAGCTTCCATATTCGTTTTTATACACTTTACAAAAAATACATTGGCGGCAAACTCCGTATCTTGCTAGCTTGTATGCTCTGGCTTTCGGAGACTCTTATTTTGTTAGCGCGGGCGCGATGGAGCGGCACTTTTATTGTGAAGACAGGAACTGTGCGATCAGCCTTTAGGCTTTTGACGGGAAGTACGGTTGAAATAAAAAGTGTCATTTTTCCTTTACACTTTTGATTGATTGATTGAAACTTATGTTAGTATATTGCACAGTACAGTACATATTCCGTACAATTGACCACTAAATAGTAACACCCCAATAAGTTTTTCAACTTTTTTAGGTCGGATTAGACGTGTGACGGTCACGTGACCGCCTGGTTTTCTTTGATTGGTCCAACGTCACCAGTGACTGCATTTGATTGGTGAAACGCAGGCATGCGCAGTTCCTACTTTGAATGCGTGTCTGACAAAATCAAAACAAACAAAGCGTGCATTAACAGATCGATTAAAAAAAAGGAGCGAGTAGTGAGCCGATTGTAGATAAATGGAGCAGAGTAAAAGTAGCGTTTCTTCTCTATAAATATACTCAAGTAAAAGTAAAAGTATGTTGCATAAAAACTACTCTTAGAAGTACAATTTATCCCAAAAATTACTCAAGTAGATGTAACGGAGTAAATGTAGCGCGTTACTACCCACCTCTGATCATATATCATCTATATCAGTATTTCTCAACCTTTTTGACCATGGGGCCCATCTTTCCACTACAGAGCGGCGCGGAGAACTCAATTTGATTTGAATCATAATCAAAACTTTTATCTAACCTACTTAGTTTAAAACCTTGTTAAATTATTAAAAAAAACATTTGTTAATCACAAAGTTTCATATTTATTTAACACAAACCTTAGGCTTAATTTAGTGGTTTACAAAAACAAGTATTAATCTATAAATACAAATACAAAAATCTACATTTACATACATACATCTTCTACCGCTTGTCCCTTTTTGGGGTCGCGGGGTGTGCTGGAGCCTATCTCAGCTGCATTCGGGCGGAAGGCGGTGTACACCCTGGACAATTCTCCACCTCATCGCAGGGTCAACACAGATAGACAGACAACATTCACACTCACATTCACACACTAGGGCCAATTTAGTGTTGCCGGGCCAATTTAGTGTTGCCGGGCCAATTTAGTGTTGCCAATCAACCTATTAAAAAAAACTAATTTAATAATTAAATGTTTTCTGAGCAAAACTGTCACACAATTAAAGTGGAAATGAAAATACAGCTTGTAATTTTTGCGCCTAAGAAACTTCTCTAAAAATTTAGCTCCAGATTTCTTCTGATTGTTTTATCTTGTTATTACTGCCACAAGTGGTGGAAAAGTGTATTACAACTGAGTACCGCAGTGGCCCATAGAGCTGAGAAACATACTTTTTGGTGGCCCAAGAATGGTTAAGAAACACTGATCTAAGTGTAGATTAGAATCACCATGTTTAACACACACCACTCTTTAAGGAATATACAGTCTTTTACATCCAATACAATTTGTTTTAAATTGAATGTGATGAAATGCCACTTCTAGCCACAAAGAAAGCTTGTGGTGGAGAAAGAAAAAGGAAAGTCCATCCAAACAAGACACACACACCAAAGAAGACTTGCTCCAGCATCAACACACCCACCTGCCCATGCATGGAATGATTACGCTGGGGGAGACTTACCCGTCATGCTGGGGTCCCGACTTAAGCCGCTGTGGAGCTTGCAGTGGACCAGTGCCGCATCCAACAACCACTGGCCGAACAGGTTGAGGATGCTGTTGACTTTGGGCCGTGCCGGGGCGGGCAGTGGCCGGGACTCCCAGCTGCTCTGGTTGGGACTGGACAACAAAGTCGGCGAGGACGAAGTTTGCTGCTGCTGGGAAACTTTTGTGGGTTGGCTGCTGCTGCCCTGCAACAGGTGGGTTACAGCGTTTGATCCAGCTCAAAACCAAGAGTAAACTGGACTTACAGTTGAACTCTTGCTGGTTGTTTTGGTGACCGCTGTGTGCCGCTGCTTGCGACTGTGAGGGGGCGTGGTGTTGGCCACCGAGGGGGGCGGAGACATGCTCATTCTGTTGACTGGAGTGGGCGGGGCGCTGTCGGCTCGAGGGCGGGATATGCCTGATGGTGAGAGGATTGGATCCAGTGAGGGTGGGACAATGAAGAATCACTTAAAGCAGGAGTGTCCAAAATACCGATTGTTTCTAATGGCATGCAGCACAATTCAACAAGACAAAGGAACCAGGAAGAGTCGATTGCAATAACACTAACAATGTCGGTCAGAATACCACATTTTCTGTCATTTTGTGGTTTAATGAGATTACGACTTTCAAATATTAGCACATTTACTTATATGACTCCGTCTAAGCCAGTGGTCCCCAACATTTTGTCGTTGCAGATTGGTTAACGCTTGATAATTAGTCCCGCGGCCCTGCGGGGCGGGGGGAAGGGAGGTTGTCATGAAAAAGGGAGGGTTTTTTTGGGTTGGTGCACTAATTGTAAGTGTAGCCTGTGTTTTTATGTTGATTTAATAAAATAAAATAAAAATAATAATAAAATAAAATAAAATACAATTTATAAAAATTTCTTCTGCGGCCCGTTACCACTGATCTAAGCAACCTTCCCTAGTCATGGTGCAAAAAGGGAAAATAATGCTAACATAAAGGTCAACACGCACAACACCACCTGCTCACCGAACTTTGTGGACATCATGAAAAACGTCCAAACACCATAAAATAAATTCAGAATGACACCCATTTGAATCCATTACAGTGCATGATGGGAAAATATAAAACACTCTCCACACTTATCCATGTTTGACGCATTTTTGCTGCTTGATATTTCTGATTGATTACAAAACTTTAAGAACAATGTGGGAGTCCAACTTTCACATACTCTTAATATCCAATTATATAAATTTGATATCCATTATATTAATTATATACACAAACTTTACATGCAGTAGGATTTAGGACTTTTTTTTAGACAAAGCTGCCCCCAAATCAAAAGGTTTGCTCACCTAATCTAGGATAATTGTGTTCGGAAAATCAAGCATTTCCACACAACTCTAACAGGAAGTGCAAATTCTTGTTTAATGTTTACATTGTTTCTCAGAGAGAAAATGGATTCACTGAGGATAGGTTGATTGGCAACACTAAATTGGCCCTAGTGTGTGAATGTGAGTTTGAATGTTGTCTGTCTATCTATGTTGGCCCTGCGATGAGGTGGCTACTTGTCCAGGGTGTACTCCGCCTTCCGGCCAAATACAGCTGAGATAGGCTCCAGCACCCCCCGCGACCCCGAAAGGGACAAGCGGTAGAAAATGAATGCATGTACAAACGTTACCATTTGCAAAGAACAAAGTCAAGAATAAGGCCATTTCCACACGAATACAAGAGTTTCATATTTGGGGTTCAAGCGGTGTTTTGTAGTTTCAAAAATCAATCTGTCTAAACACAAACACATACACCTACACCTTCTGTCATGACTATTTTTTCCAACGAGAAGCCTGGAAAATAGCCACAGCTGACTTGGTGGAATTACAACTCTATTAAGTTTATTTTTATATATTACACATTCAATGACATGTACATTATCTTTAAAACCAACCTGGTCCCTTTTTACGTGCGTCTACGGTCGCAACACACGTAAGTTAACTTCATGATTTGTCAATAAATAAGGACTTAAATATAATATAGTGTTGCACCTTTCTTATGGCACAAAGCAAAAAGTCTTGCTTGTCAAAGTTGTCCCATCAGCTGGAGCTTCCACAGCGATCGCATCCATTAGTCTGTCATTAGTGGGAGTGTCGCAAAGTCTTTTTTTATCAATGTTGAATGAAAATAGCAGCATGTTTACGTTCCAACAAATGGTGCGTTTAAAGGCAGCGAGGCAGTGTTGTTGAGCTTTGGAAAGGCAGCACACAAGCGTGACGCCATCACAAGTCTATGTTACGATTGTGGCGTGTACATGCATTCGCTGAGCGGAGAGTTTTAGAACACTACACTTTGGCCTGCGTTTGCAAGATTCATGTTTGTCAACTCTTATTTGTTAACTTTATTTATTATTGTTTCCTCTTCCTTAATAGCAAGTTGGATATTTAAATTCTTTTTTTCTCAAAAATTGTAGACAGGAAAATGTGATTTTAGAATTCATTGGTTAACATGCAAAACAGGTTTGTTAGATTCCAATCAAAAAAGGGTGCCTGATCTGCATCTTGATTGACATTTCTTGCCCACAAAAGAGCAAAGACTCCTCAACCCCCAAGTGGACAAGAAGCCTAAACGCAGAGATAAGTATGTGTTCGTTAAGTGTCTGTGTTTGTGTGGACATGGTCTACAGTTCGTGAATCGGGGTTCCAAAGTCCGGCATGTGATTTGAACTTAATGAAAAAGACTGAAAATAAGCCAGGGATCTGGGGGCCGCAGGTCCAGGTCCAGGGGACAAGTAGGCAGTATAATGATATAATTATAGTCAATTTCTGTCTCTTCCATACCATCTCCACGTCTAACTGCTCCAAATGTAAAAATCATAAAGAGTACAAACAATGTTAACTTCCTTTTTCTGAATAGATACGTGTGATTCATAGCATGAAATAACAAATATCATGTTGTTTATGTTTGAAAATGATTGAACTATTCAATGTCCAAATATAAAATAATGAACAAAATGTCAGCTACTGTCTTGTTGTAAAATGAAAATGAAATGTAGCATTTAGACAGATTATACTGTAGCAAAAGTCATCACAATCATGTGTGTTCCACCTCTTCCTGTTTTGATTTGGACTTACCTGGTAAACAATTCACATGAATGTTTTATCCAGATGCATACATTTGTCCAAATGAGGCCAAGTAGACACATTGTGGACGTCGTCTACATCGATAAAATAAAAATCTAAAGAAGAGAATCCCTCTGCCATCTTCCACTAGTTTTTTTAATATATAAATGGCCCGTTTGAATATTACCTCTTCTCTTCTAAAACTCACTCGTCGTCATTTGGGATGTTTTAGATTGATTGAAACTTTTATGAGTAGATTGCACAGTTCAGTACATATTCCGTACAATTGACCACTGAATGGTAACACTTGAATAAGTTTTTCAACTTGTTTAAGTTAATCAATTCAATTCATGTCTGTTGTTATATAATTTCCTGGTTTCATGACCCCGCCCTATCTTGCCGCTTATTGGCCTGTCCCTAATGTTTTGCCCCAATCTTAACCAATCATGAGATTGGTTAAGATTGGATAGTAAAAATCATGGTAGTAAAAATCATGGATGCTCTTATACGATAACCGACGAATCATCATGGATGTTCTTAAACGTAAACCTACCAATCATCATTGATGTTTCCTGTATATGTTGTCCCCTGCCTGTGGCGTTGCACTACTCCATTTATTTATTTCTCTTTTCTCTCTTTTTTTGTAGCTTAGCTAACCGCTACATGGGTCGAAAAATTGCTAAGCTACGGAAATCAATACTTGTTTAAAAAGTAGCAAAACTACTGTCAAGCTATTGGGAAATGTAGTTCAGCTATGTACCTTCCATTTCTGAGTTCATCATTATTATTGGAAAACCCTAGTTTTTACCACTGCATTATCAAAAACTGTACTCCATCCATCCATCCATTTTCTATTAGGGGAAAACCATAGTTGTTGGCGGGTATGGCAAAGAGACTGATCAAGATTTTTACACAAATTGTAGGTTGGAAAAATACAAGAAAAACTGTAGACAGGAAAATGTGATTTTAGAATTCATTGGTTAACATGCAAGACAGGTTTGTTAGATTCCAATCAAAAAAGGGTGCCTGATCTGCATCTTGATTGACATTTCTTGCCCACAAAAGAGCAAAGACTCCTCAACTCTAATATCGTCACCCCCACTTTATCATTGAGCCCAGTTTACTAATCAACGTGTCTGTACCGTGGGAGAGCCGCGCAGGACAAAAAGATAGCCCCGTCTTTTCAACTGAGACACCTACATTGCAGAAAGAGAAATACACAGCGACATGGTTTAACTGTACGTTTGTCTTTGTCCTACCCAGAAAGGCGTCCACAAGGCAGCTGACACCCCGCATTGCCCTGAAGAAAATCTGGGGCAGCTGTTTGAGACACGGGTGCAGCAGCACCCCCTCGTGCGGGATACTGCTGGAGTTGAGGAACTGCTCCTGAAACTTGGGCGTGGTGCTGACGATGGCCGGATTACTCAGGTCCACTGGGTTGCTGCAAGCGTCACAACAAGGTTATATAAGACATTTCAAGGCCATTTTTCTGACTCATTGTGTTTGAGTATTTGGGATCCCCAACACTTCATTCAACTCAAAGCATGGAATCACCACCACACCACCTCCCAGATTGTAAATAATCAAATGTAAGTAATCAAATGTATACCCTAATACGTGTTGTTATATGGTTTCTGAGCTCACTTTGTACACTGCTCGCTGTACATATCCTACAAAATCAGACCAACGCTGTTACAATGTCCATTTCTCAGATTATATAATTGTTGATGACTGAAGTGCTGATATCAACCAAACCTAACCTCCCAGCCCCAACCCCCTCCACAACCCACCCCCCGGATTGTAAATACTTCAAAGTATATACTCAGATGATTAACTTGTTTGATGACTGTATTATGCTGATACTATATATTTGTACCATGAATTGATCAACGTGGACCCCGACTTAAACAAGTTGAAAAACCTATTCGGGGGTTATCATTTAGTGGTCAAATATACGGAATATGTACTGTATTGTGCAATCTACTAATAAAAGTTTCAATAAATCAATCAATCAATCGTTGCGGAGATACCGTAAGTTCTGGACGATATAAGTCGCTACTTTTTTCTTACACTTCGAACCCTGCGACTAAATTATGGATTTTTCTCCGATAACAGCCAAAAAAAAACAATTACACCTAAAAACTGTTTTGTTTGTGCTATGGCGCCATCTTATGGACGATTTCGGTCACTGCAGGTTTTTCTTCTAGCCATCCATAGCGTTCATACTTGTATCATTCATCACTCCAAGCAACCGTTTTGAAAAGTTTTACAATTTAACTAAAACTACTCTTACTCACTAAATAATCCAAGGTGTGATGTCTGTAGGACTGTTTTCATGCATATTTGTACGTGCTATCGTAATGTAATGAAACTATAGTGTCGTTAGCATTAGCTAACATGCTAACCCATTTACAAGTGTGTTTGTTAGTATTATTAACTTACAATGGCATTATTTTTGTATTGTTTCACTTTCACAAATTCCTCAGTAAATTCACCAAAACGTCACCGTGGAGTTATATGTTTAGCTGATTGGAGAGCTACCGTGCGCAGCTAGTGGGTCTATGATGATGACTTCTGTTTTGTTTGATCCCCCGTTTTACTGCCCTGTTACAGACCCCCGTTTGGAAACAATTAAGGTATTTAAATAAACAATTACAAAATATTTCTCTGTAAATAATTCATCTTACAACGTATATATCTACGACTTCTGCGACTAATATATGGAGAGAGAAAAAAATTCTAAAACCTATTGGGTGCGGCTTATATCCCGGTCCTGAAAAAATGTTAATTATAAAACAATATCGCCTTCATTTATACTTCCTCCAAATGAGCTGTTTGAAATTTGCCCATTTAGTGACGGTTTTCCACCGGATAGCTTCATATATGGTAGAAAATTACCCAAAGTGCTTTGCCTGTAGTCAATAAGCTCCTTTTTCTCTATCCCCTGTTTGGGGCAGACTGGCTTGTACATGCACATGCATCCTCCCCTGTTGCCGTTTGTTATAAAAAGGAGCGTACAGTTCAAACTTATATAGTACACTCCTTATGGAAGCACTCAAAGCTACAACATGGCTGATGGGGAGAAGACGCTGTCGAAGTGGAGGCACATAAATAAGAGCCACCCAAAAAAAACAACATTCAGAAAGCGGTTTGAAGATGGTCTGTAAAACATAATCCATGCAACATTTTCAACAAAGAACCACAATGACATGTTATGCAGACCAGAGTTTCTTAACCATAGGGCCGTAGTCCATTGTCCAGGCTGCTAAAAAATATCTGTTTCTCAGCTGTGGTCTGTATGGGCCGCAGCAGTACTCACTTGCAATACACTTTTCCAACACTTGTCAACAAACAGAAAAAGCCCGGAGCTAAAGTCATGGAGATGTTTCTTGAGCGCAAAAATTATGAGTAACTCACTAAAACACTAGCAACACAATACAAAGATAAGGGATTTCCCAGAATTATCCTAGTAAATGTCTCTAAAAACATATGAATCTGTCTCAATGAACGCGATTGAAATCGCGTTTTTTTTTTAACTTGTTTTTTTTTGTTTTTCTAGTTCGTCGCTATCAATACCCTCAAACACGAATCTTTCATTTTCGCTCAAATTAATGGGGAAATTGTCGTTTTCTCGGTCCGAATAGCTGTTTTTGTTGGAGGCTCCCATTAAAATCAATGTGAATATATGAGGAGCCATCAACATGTGACATCATCGTCTGCGACTTCCGGTAGAGGCAGGGCTTTTCTCCAGTTGCGAACTTTATCGTGGATGTTCTCTACTAAATTCTTTCAGCAAAAATATGACAATATCGCGAAATGATCAAGTATGACACATAGAATGGACCTACTATCCCCGTTTAAATAAGAAAATCTCATTTCAGTAGGCCTTTAAGCATGTATATAACAGGGTTCATTCTGTAAAGCACTTTGAGTCTCTTGAGAAAAAGTGCGATATACATATAGTTCACTTTACTACTTATTTTTGTAATCAGTCCGACCTAAGCCTTGATAATATTCGTTGTGATTAAAATATAACTTCCTATCATTTAACAAGGTTTTTCCAGTTAAACTGTAAATATTTTGGACACACCTGTTTACTCTTTGATTCCAATTTTTATGTTTTTTTGTATTATTAGAGTCAATATTGCAACGTTTTATCGTTAAATTAAACTTGTAAACCATTTTATTCCCTGTTTTATGTCATTAGAGTCAACATTGCAACATTTTCTTGTTAAATTACATTTCTTTAATCTTTTATCTTACTTTTTTATGTTTTTTGTTATATTAAAGTCAACATTTTCTCATTAAATTTAACCTGTTTGTTCTTTTATTCCACTTGTTAATGTTTTTTGGCAACAGTATGTTTTTCTAAATTTTGTTCAGGACTGAAAAAAATTAGCTAAGGGCTTCTTTGGACAAACCTGTTGTAAACCGCTTTATTATGCTCCAACTATGAAAATATTAAATTTATAGATCAAATATAACTACTATAAAATTAGCTTAGGGCTTCTTTGGACACACCTGTTTTAAACCGTTTTATTAAGCTCCAATTATGAAAATATTCCATTCATAGATAAAAAAAAATACTATGAACAGAGTACATTTTAAACTGAGCTGTAAAAAAATAATAAGAAATGTTCATTAATACCAATGATCAAATATCAAACCTGAGCATGTGCAAAAAGCGATACCAGGTCTGTGCCACGCAGTCGCTGTCCATCTCCAAAGGGATCAAGTTGGCGTCCTCGTCAGGGACTTTAAAAGCTGGGAAGGAGGGTCCATGGGTGAAGCGCAGGAGTCTGAATGCAAACATGACCAATTTTTACTGGCACAGAAGACACTAAACTGAAATGTTGATAGTAACAACTAATGATAATCCAAAAATGTGCCGGTGAATGTAACTTTTTTTTTTTTCTTCACTGAGACACAGACACCTGCGTTGTGGCCAGTTGTGCAAATTACACAATCCAATCCAATATTCATAACGGTTCGATATCAGCAAACAAACAAGTAATGGAGTGCATCACCTTGCATTTAAAATGTCCGATATAAGCCGTGTATTTACAAAGCTGGGCAGGCAGTTAACATCTAAATGTCCTCCAATAAGCACACAATTTCTTCTATTTTACCTAAGTCATTTGCAAAAGGTAAACAAACATGCTAGAAGCTGCTAGCTACACAGCAGCTGAGCTAGTCACACGTAATAAACATTGAACAATATTGGAGTGCAAAACAGCACATTTGTCAATATAAACAAGTATCAAATAATTATAGTTGCATATTACTTACACATACAAAGTCTCCAAGGCAGAAGCGTATTAGAAGGTATTCAGTAACAAACGTTTCCGTATCATTTAACTTAATGCATCATAACCTTAACTTCATGAATTACTGTGAAAACTAACAGGCCATTTCAACTTAAACAGGATTATTTTAACATGCCACTCTATGGAAATAATATCCATTTTCTACCGCTTTTTCCCTTTTGGGGTAACAAAATTTAAAAATACTAAAAAAATTACCTGTGATTTTAAAATAGTATTATTTTTGAGTTTGTTTGAGTTTGAGTTTATTTCGAACATGCAAGCATACAACATGATACATCACAATTGTCAGTTTCTCTTTTCAACATGTTCGAAGAGTAGGAAGAAGCAGAGCTTATATAATCCTACCCCTTTTCTTTTACATAACAGTTGCTAAAACTTTTGTTCACTTCCTGTTCTCAATGTATTCACAACATACTCCATAAGTAATCACAATAAAAATAAATAAATAAATAATTGGAGAAGTAAGTTTTATTCCATACGATGAGATAAGTAAGATTATTTTTAGAAGGAAAGAATGAGTGGGTGAAAAAAATCAGAATGTTTATCATGGTCCTTCTTTTTTGTACTTTGTAAGCACTTCCAGTGTTTATCATGGTTCTTCTTTTTTGTACTTAGTAAACACTTCCAGTTTGAAGAGTTTCTTGAAGTGGTTCGTATTAGTACATTGTTTGATTGCTTTGCTAAATCCATTCCATAATTTAATTCCACATACTGATACACTGAAGGTCTTAAGTGTTGTACATGTGTACAAATGTTTTAAATTACATTTTTCTCTAAGATTATATTTCTCCTCTTTTGTTGAGAAGAATTGTTCTATATTCTTGGGAAGAAGGTTATAGTTTGCTTTGTGTATAATTTTAGCTGGTTGCAATTTCACTATGTCGTGGAATTTCAGTATCTTTGATTCAATTAATAAAGGGTTTGTATGTTCTCTATATCCAACATTGTGTATTATTCTAACTGATCTTTTTTGTATCACTGTTAGTGAATGAAGTGTCCTTTTGTGATTTCCATTTTTTTTTCCATTTTCTACCGCTTATTCCCTTTCGGGGTCGCGGGGGGCGCTGGCGCCTATCTCAGCTACAATCCTTTTGTAATTATTTCTCCATATTTCTACACAGTAACTCAGATATGGTAACACTTGTGAGCAGTAGAGAATATAAAGTGATTTTTGGTCTAGAACATATTTGGCTTTATTCATTATTGACGTGTTTTTTGCTACTTTATGTTGTATATTTTTTACATGAGATTTCCAGTTGTTACAAAATAGGGAGAGGAAATAATGCATATTGATTTAGTTTTAGTGAGTATCACCAGCAATGAACACTGAAGGAGACGTGATGAAAGCGGCAACTCCTTTCTTCCATCCCAACATTACTGCAGAATAAAGGGCACTTTGCATCATTTTCCACTTTTGTTGGACAGAAATTATTCCTGGATAGGCTGTAGAATATTCTTGACGGAATAACTGTAATTTTCTTTTTGGCTTAAGACTCAGCATTTTTCTCCAGCTGATTCCATGACCATACGTAAATTTGGTTGAGAACAATGGCGCTTTGGTGCCGAGTATGGTTGCACAGTATGCAAGGTTCAAGTTCAAGGTGCTGTTTATTGTCCATTCTTAACATGTACAAGACATAAGAACTTAAATTAAATTTTCGGCACAGTACCACTAAGAGCAGACATACATTACAGCAAGACAAGAACAGGACCGCAAACGTATCAGCCACTTACGGCACTCCATAAGAAAAGTGGGAAACAGGTGATATTGGTGAAGGGGGGAAGAGTGAAAAAAAATATAAGTCAAAGGTTAGAAACCCATACTAGTATATTATTGTGGTACTAATCAATCAAAAATGCTACTATACTCTGAAAAGTACCGGTTCCCCATTTTATTTATTTATTTATTTTTCTTATCTGGCATGACGGCACGTCGTAGTCACATCATGACATTGCTGGGAGTAGGAGCAGAGGAACATGTTCGGCAGCACGCACGCACGCACACACTTACAAACAGACAGTGTGTAGACAGAAAAGAGAGAATGGACGCATTTTGGTGTAAAAAGTAAAGATAAAGATTAATTTATCACACTGAAATGCCCTCAGGTAGGGTTTGGTATCGAGTATCGATTGGAACCGGGACTAACTTTCCGATTCTCCCGGAATCGTTCAAAAGTTTAAATTTCGATTCCTAGTTTCGATACCCAGTCCGCCGACCGGAAAAAAAGAATAAGTCCGCCAAACAGAAGAAGAAGCCGGTAAACACCAACGAAGAAGCGCCCACCGCCGGAAGTGTTAGCATAGCCGAGCGAGTCAGTCAAGCATGGATAGCGGGCGTCGGCGGTCAAAAGTGTGGCTTTATTTTACTAAAAAAAATGAAATATCGGCGAAATGTAACACGTGCGACAGGACTGTTTCGTGCTTAGGAGGGTACACGTCGAACATGATGAAGCACCTCCGAGTTCATGGAGTACAAATAAATGCGTGTCCCGTCTTCAACGCGCTGCGCCGACCGTACTCCTCTGCCTCTTCCTCTGGCTCCGACGCCCAGCCTGGCACCTCGGTGACTGCACTGCAGTCCGAATCCGGTAGGTAAAACAATATATATGCAATAAATAATGTATTTTGCGCCAACGTTGAGGCAGCTAACAAATTAGCCCGCATATTTTTTCATAGACAATTTACAACCTGCTAGCCAGGCTCCGCGATGTGCTCAGCGTACTACGTTCACCGTAGCGGCAATGGGGAAAATGTCGGTCCCACAGACGGAGGACTGCCACAGAAAGGTCACTGCACACATAGTCAAAAGACTGCATCCCTTTTCAGAGGTGGAATCTCCAACATTTATGTTAGTTAAGCAATAACGTTAGAGCTAATTGATACTGGGCTAAACAGTAACAGCAACATTGCATGTTTGTTTATGTTTGCAGGGATATGGTGAAACATTCTCAACCCAAAATACATACCACCTTCCAGGGACAACCTGTCAAACACATTGATCCCGGCATGGTACAAGAAGAATCGGAATCGAGAATTGTCAAGAATCGGAATCGAAACAAAGAATCGGAATCGGAATCGTTCGAATTCAAACGATACTCAACCCTACCCTCAGGAAGAGGTGCTTTGAGACATGGCTAGCTAGCTAGCAGCTAACATCCATCCACAGTCAGCATTGTTTTAACTACTTCTAATTCACTAATCCTCGTCTCCATAGCGACAAATAAAGTATGTTTCTTACAAGTAGCATTATCACTGCAGGACGAGGAATAGTTAAACATGCTTCACTACACACCATAGGAAACAATAGCTCTCCAGCATCACCGCTAACAAAAGCTAGCGTGCCTGAATGTAAACAAATGCAATGGGTGGATCTACACCTGAAATCCACTGTAATGATACCAGGTACAAGAGTGTATCTAGTTGATACTACTATGATTACATTTATATTTTTTATCGTCACAAAATATTTTTTCACAGTATGTTTATAAACTCAGTAAATACATTCCTGAACATATGAGAACTTTGAATACGAACAATGTATGATCCTGTAACTACTTGGTATCGGATCAATACCTAAATTTGTGGTATCATCCAAAACTAATGTAAAGTATCAAACAACAGAAGAATAAATGATTATAACATATTAACAGAAGTGTCAATAGAACATTTTAAAAACAGAAAAAAAACATTTATTGACAGTAAATAAACAAGTAGATTTTTTTTTTTACAGTTTGTCCCTCATCATGTTGACAAAATTAAAGAATGATAAATGACACAATATGTTACTGCATACATCAGCAGACTAATTAGGAGTCTTTGTTCACTTACTAATAAAAGAATGGTTGTGTAGTACGTTCACTCTTTTATTTAAGGAATAAATTCTAATAAGAAACACATGTTTAATGTACCCATGATTTTTTGTCCAAATTAAGACATTAATGTCATTTTTTGTGGTCCCCTTTATTAAGAAAAGTATGGAAATACATTCACGTATCAGTACCAAAATATTGGTATGGGGACAACCCTAGTGCTTAGTGTTTGGCAGTGGAGCTATAAATAGCCTGTCGCACAGCATACAGAATCACTCGACAGGAAGTTAATCACTCAACAGGAAGTTAATCGCTCGACAGGAAGTTATCAGACTAGTGCTCATTGTAATTTCTTCGACATGGTTCTTTTGCGATTTGATTTAATAAAAGTATGAAAATAAAATTCAAGTATCAGTACCAAAATATTGGTATGGGGACAACCCTAGTGCTTAGTGTTTGGCAGTGGAGCTATAAATAGCCTGTCGCACGGCATACAGAATCACTCGACAGGAAGTTAATCACTCGACAGGAAGTTATCAGACTAGTGCTCATTGTAATTTCTTCGACACGTTTCTTTTGCGATTTGAAGAGTAAACATTTTTAAAGGATTTTAAGTCAATCATTTTTAATGGAATACTGTAGTTTTTACCAATGGATGATCAAAAAGCGTACCCATTAGGGGTAGTTGTTGGCAAGTATGAAGACAGCATAAGTCCATTCCAGATGTTACATATGACGTCTCTTGCCTTTTTTTTCTTCATTCACACCATGGTCAAGCAGCTTAAAATGGGTCATTTAGACTGACCTGGAGGTGAGGGCGCAGGCCACTCGACTCCACTGCTCCACAACCGGCGGGTGGTGTCTCCAGTTGGCCAGCATCTCCCTCGCCGTCTTCCAGTAGGGCGGCGTGGGAAAGCAGCGGGCGCACGCCAGTAGCCACACTTCGAACAGCACGGCCATTAATTTCTCCGCCAGTTTCTCGGCCACGCCCACTGAAAACCAAAAAAAACAAACAAGATGGCGGCGCACGATGACGGTAACGTGGGCATCCCACACAAGCGTACGTGGAGCTACCTCCGACTGTGGGTGGGGCGAGCAAGGTGTCGTTAATGTGAAGCAGGAAGAGCAGCAGGACCTCCCAGGTCTCCCTCGCCAGCGAGAGGGATTCTCGTGCTAGTTTCTGCACGGCGGTCAGGACCTGTTGGCAAAGCCTGATGTGGTTCAAGCTGTGCTGCTCGGGCCTGGAAGGAACAATTTGACACAAGGTCCTCAAACACGCCGCGCGACCGAGTGGGCAAATGTGACGCACGGGCCCACCTGGGTACAAAGACGTTGTAGAGATGCTTGAGGATGGTCTGCACGTACATGTTGGGCTCCTTGACCACGGGCTGAGGCATGGAGTCTCGGGGCGACACCAGGGCCATCATCCAGTCCGTGTATACGTCCACGCACAGCTTGACCGTGTCGCCCTCCAGGGGGAGCGTGAGGCCGTAGCACAGCACCTCCATGGTCCACTTCACCTTTAGGGGACAAGCATCAGCTGTAGAACTACGTAGTCCACTTTAAAGCACAAGCTGTGATGTTTGGAGGGAACCACAAGTCTAAGAAGAATGTTGCATCTCTGGGGTGTCCAGACTTTTTCTACTGAAAAATGTAAGCAATCAGGGGCCATTTCAATATTTGTCATTTTCAAAATAATTACAATTATTGTAATTATTTTGACGGCAACGGCAAGATTAGTGTCGCCACACCTTCAATTTATATATTAGGAGTGTAACAGTACGTGTATTTGTATTGAACCATTTCGGTACGGGGGTGCGGAGGAGTACCGAACGAGTTTCACACGAACATATGAAGTAGCCGCCTTTGCTAAAGTCTTAACAAGCTGCTCCGCTCCGTTCTGCCTCTGTGTCTGTACACAGCACCCTGCATTGTCCCTCCCAAACAACCATCTGATTGGTTACATACAAAGCCAATCAGCAGTGCGTATTCAGAGCGATGTAGTCAGCGCTTTAACATCGGCCAGATATGAGTTTAGCAGGGGAGAAACGGACTCATCCCAAATTATACTAAACACTTCCTTGTCAACTAATTTCTAAACATCACTATGAGCCCTTTGACCTTCTAGAAACAAATTGCAACTCAGCTTGCTCGCAGTTCTGGCTTTAGGTGAAGGCTAGTTAGCTTTTAGCGTAACGTTAGCTCATTTTGCGGCGTGTGTGTGTGTGTGTGTGTGTGTGTGTGTGTGTGTGTGTGTGTGTGTGTGTGCGTGCGTTACGGACAGTGTTGATTGAGGTGTGTTGAAGCAGCAAAAAAGGACATTATATTAAATGAAGAGTTTCTGTCTGTGATAGTGTATATAATAATGTAAGTGCATCATAAAGTCTACATTAACTCCATGGTCTTCAGAGATGAATAGTCTCTCCTATTGCTATTTTGCTATTTTTTCAGCTATAGTTACATTAATCATTAGTAATGTAGCAGCCTAGTTTTGAATGGCAGCGAGCCTGCATGTTGATAAAATATAACATTTACATAATAAAAGTCAACTACAGGCTACCCAAATGCTGTAATAAATTAAGCATGATGAGTTGATTTGAAACTGTTTAATGTTGCACTTTTTATATGTAGAAGAAAAGTTGTGTCATTTTATTTAATCAAAGCAACAATTTGAGGCAGTTTAATGTGGATTAACGTGGGCAGAATTATTATAGTGTTCCCAATGTTAAAAATTTGGTAAATAACCCAAAAATTTATATTTTAAGGGAATAAGCGGTAGAAAATGGATGGATGGATGGATGTTTTCTTACTGTACCGAAAATGAACCGAACCGTGACCTCTAAACCGAGGTACGTACCGAACCGAAATTTTTGTTTATTTTTTATTTTTTTATTCAAGAAAACACTTTTTTTAACATGGAAACAAATTTAAGTGATGTTCGTATTAATGGATATACCGTAAATTGTCTACTATTTACTTACTGTTGACTAACATAAGTTGGAAAAACAACTCTAATATAATAAAAACATTCCTCATTGCTTTATTATGAAGAAAAAAAAAGTTCATCTAAATGGCTTGTCAGAAGCGCATCAGCAGCTGGTGGCGCACAATAACGAGTTGACACCCGGCAAAAGTAAGGAGAGAAAGTGTAAAAGAAAAGTATTTTAATCCAATTAAAGCATTTCTTGTTCAAGCTAGTGTAAACCATACTCAATCTGTAGACGTAACCAACAATAACGTCTCATTCACGCCGTGTGCATCTTCCAATCTTTGTCTGGGCATCTCTGTGTGGAATGTGCATTTGTCCCCGTGTGTGGGGGTTTTCTAAGGACACTCCAACTTCCTTCCATATTCCAAAAATATTAATGTCAGGTTCATTGGAGACTGCAAATTGTCCATAGATATGAATGTTAGTGTGAAGGATTGTTTATATACAGTATATGTGCTCACACTAATTTGAGTTAACTTGTCTATAAGCTAGTCCTTTGTACATTAGTATTAAGCAAGCAGCATTGGATCTCGAACCTTCATGCTGCATAATTGTATTGCTTTTTTTCAGTTCATTCAAAGTTATATTCTTAATCAAAGGTGATTCCTACATGTATGTGCACTTCATGTGTGTGTACAATGTACTTTCTTTAGTGTGCTTTTTTACAGTGACTGTATAGTGAAGAATATCAACAAAACACCTAAAGTGAAATCTAATTCAAAGGAATATTTACATATTTAGCAAATAAAATTGCAACATTCAATTAGGGCAGAATAAAGTGTAGCCCGTGTTACCTTTGACAACAAGCAGCAACAATTAAAACGGCATTGAACAAAGAGAGCACAGTCTACCAAGTCAAATATCTTGTGTGAAAGCTGATTGTGGTTCTGATATAAGAACAAAAAATATATTAATAATTTTATTATTAATAACTAATATTGTTTTTAAATATACATAAATATTTGTTTAGCCTTTTTAAAGAAAATATATGCATCATTGCAAATTAAATTCATTGTGTCATATATATGAGATGTCATATTGACCACGCCCCCATCACCAGTATATAATGGCCATCTACAGGAAACCCTGCAATATCTCTTGCAATCGTTACGGCTTCCCTCAATTTGGCTGAGAGTTGTAAAGGTGACCCAAAATGGTCTCAGTCATTTGAACTCTCCTGAAAGAATCAATAAAGTACTATCTATCTATCTAAAGTGGCAGTATATTTGAAAAACAAGTTGCCTTTGTATTTAAGCATTTATCATATATATAGTGTGTGTGTATGTGAGTGGGAATGTCCTCTGTCTATCTGTGTTGGCCCTTTTCAATAGATCGATAGATAGTACTTTATTTAGATGGCGACTTGTCCAGGGTGTACAACACCTTCTGCCCAAATGCAGCTGAGATAGGCTCCAGCACCCCCCGCAAATCCGGAAGGGACAAGCGGTAAAAAACGGATGGATGGATGGATATCTGATTCATGACACCAAATGACATACAAAGTTTGCGAGAAAATCGATACGATCAAAATAGTATCAATCTCACAGAGATTCCTGAGCCATTTTGAAAACATAATGAGCGAGCCAGTTGCGTGATCCACAGATCCCTTCCCCATCAACAACAATGCTAATCGTTAAAGGTTGGGAAATCATCAATTTTTAGACACATCGCAATTCGGACATGAACGATTAAAAAATCGATTAGTAATTGTAAATAATTGAATATTGATTTAATTATTGTGAATAAAGTAATGCGGACAGTTCTAACTGACAGACTGTTTTGCTTGCAAGTGCTCTGTGTGTGTGTTGAGTGAAATGCGCCTTAGCTCATATTACCAGTAATGTCACCAGGCGCGCCGTCATTTCCATAAAGAAAAAAAAAAAAAGGACCGGTATTTTTCAAATGCAGTATAGCACCTTTTTTTAATTCATTAGAATACCATACAACCCTAAAATCGATCAACTTCCCATCTATCCATTGACATAAATTAAACAAATGTTTAAGTTTTCTGCACCTTTTTTTCAAAGAACACCCTGTTTTTATGGCAAAAACACAAAATGTGCAATACCCCCCCCTCCCCCCCAAAAAAGACAATCAGAATAGTACATTTTAAGTAAAGTAATTAAAGCCTTAAACAGGTAAATCATTCAAAAAAACATTGCTTTATGTTTATTGTTGTTTTTGAGCAATGACAGTTAAAAATAAATCGGGGTTAGTATGAATTTGTATTCCATTTGGTAGCCACCCTTTGGTGGGAAATGACTCCTGCAAACTCAGCTTGCTCGCAATTCTTGAGGTGAAGGCTAATTAGCTTTTAGCGTAACGTTAGCTCACTGTGAGGGGTGGGTGTGTGCGTGCATGCGTGTGTGTGTGTGTGTGTGTGTGTGTGTGTGTGTGTGTGTGTGTGTGTGTGTGTGTGTGTTACGGACAGCAAAGCCCTGTCTGCCTGAGAGAAAGACAAGCATTATTGACCTACAGTTAACAACTAAGTTATTTCATTTGACCTTTTTCTGTGTTGATAGAACTGTGTTGAAGCAGCAAAAAAGGACATCATGTTAAATGAAGAGTTTGTTTCTCTGATAGTTGATACAATAATGTAACTCCATCATAAACTCCATGGTGTTCAGGGATGAATAAACTCTCCTATTGCTATTGTACTATGTTTTTGAGCTATAGATACATTAGTAATGTAGCAGCCAAGTTTTGAATCACAGGGTCCCTGCTATCACATGATACAAATATAACATTTACATAATAAAAATCAACTACAGGCTTCCCAAAAGCTGTATTAAATTAAGAATGATGAGTTGAACATGTCAGCATGTGGCCCGACTTATAACTCTTTTTTTCAAACGTTTATTGCAAACGCTTACATACAGTAAGTCATTAATTTGACCTTGTATGTCCTTATTTTGTCATTATTTTAAATTAGTAACTCATAATAATGACGTACTTAGTATCTCAGGTAACTAGGACTGTTTTGTTTTTACTTTACGGGGAAAATATGGAGATCTATATCGTATATCGCCATTCAGCAAATGGAGCGGAAAACACAACGAAAAATTGTAGGCTTCTTCAAGCCACGAAGCCGGCCTACTTCACCACAGTCGGTAGTCTATTGCCCCCTAGGCTGTGGTGGCAGCGACGAGGTGGAGATGTGATGGCGACAGGCCGAGTTACACCAATCTTTACACCCACCCATCCCCTTCTTCTGTCCACCGGAGACACCACCTTAACTAACACATTTTCTGGGGGATACACTGCACGGTTTACATTTTTCAAAAATGACTTTTCTTAAAAGTGTATGAATCTACTCTAACACATTTTAAATATATTTTCATGATTGCTTATAGATTTGCCTCTAAACCTTTCAAAATACACCCAAATCTGCACTGACGCAGATAAATAAACAGTAGCCTAGTGGGACTCAAGACAAGGGCCTTTCCACTATGGATGGGCCTGGAGCCCACCCAAATATTAACAATTAATTAATAATTATAAAATTAATTTTAATCATTCAATATTTATATCTAAAGTCAATTAGTTTAACAGGATAAACCCTGTAAAATGATATTAAACCATGTGTAAATCGCAAAGTTTTAATCAAGACTGATTACAAAAAAAAATCAAATATACTGCAAAAAAAAGGAATTCACAAAAACTAAACAACTATACATTTAAATATAGAAATAAAATACATACCAAGTAAATTGATAATAAATAGCAATATATACTATTTTTTTTTAAATAAAAGAACAATAACAAAAATTAACTTTCACACTTTTTGCACTTGAGTAACTTCTCTATGACTTCAGCTCCAAACTTTTTCTATTTTGATGTTTCCATGCTGCCACAAGTGGTGGAAAATGATAATACAACTGAGTAGTACTGCAGTCCCTATAGTACGGACCACACCTAAGAAACTCTAGGGGGTGCTCGCGGCCCAACCATGGTCAAGAAACACTGCTATAGACAGTTAGAAGTGCCGCTATGCCACGTGAATGCAACCCAGCAACCTTGATGACAGTTTTAAAGTCAAACCAAAAAGAGCCAGCGTGGCAGCTTTGTGTCAATTTTGCAACTTTTTCTGGTAGCATTTCACTTGTATGCTTTTATTGTACTCTTTATGTTAATTTCACATTTAAAATGTCCCGCAGGCCTTAAAAAAATTAGCTGCAGGCTGCAAATGGCCCCTGGTCCACACTTTGGACAGCCCTGTTATACTGTATCTCATTATGGAATCAGAAGTGTAAATTCCAGCATGAAGGCGTTAAAAAAATGTATTCCTCTCACCTCCTTGTCTGTCTTGAGGATGTTCTCAGTGGCCACGGGGCTCACGGCCGTGCACAGAGGCTTGACCACGGCGTTGGCCACCTCCGTGCCCACGTTGGTAGGATAGGCGTGCAGCACGCTGAGGTGGCCCTGGTCGCTCTGCACCACCAGCTGCAGCGAGCGCCACTCCGAGTACATGGTTGACGGCGTTGCGATTCTACTCGCACCTTCTGCGCCCTCCTGCGGACACGCGGGTTCAAAGGTCAAGCAGGCACAGACGAGCATCTTATGCCATTTCTTTTCAAGAACCCGTTGCAAGAGTTTGACACAACTTTGAACACGGACATGCTAATCCCTGCTTGTATCGCAAGGCACATGAAGATTGTAACGCCCTGCTTCCTGGTCTCCCTGACCAAAACAGAAGGCAGGCACACATTACACCAGTTTTAAAAACTCTGCATTGGCTTCCCATGTGTTGCAGGATCCATTTACAGACCCTGTTTCCATATGAGTTGGGAAATTGTGTTAGATGTACAAGCCCTGTTTCCATATGAGTTGGGAAATTAGATGTAAATATAAACGGAATACAATGATTTGCAAATCCTTTTCAACCCATATTCAATTGAATATGGGTTGAGACAAGATATTCGATGTTCAAACTCAAACTTTATTTTTTTTTTGCAAATAATAACTTAGAATTTCATGGCTGCAACACGTGCCAAAGTAGTTGGAAAATGGCATGTTCACCACTTTGCGTCGATAACAATCTAGATCAGGGGTGTCAAACATACGGCCTGCGGGCTGGAACAGGCCCGCAAACCAGTTTCATCCAGCCCGCGGGATGAGTTTGCTCGGTCTAAAAATTAGTTCAAATTTTTGAATGAAAGAAACCGCTGTTCTAAATGTGTCCACTAGATGTCGCAATAGCATTTATTTGTATCTTTGCAGATGATGCTCCATATGTAAAAGAAAAAATAAACCACGTTAGTACATCAGTCGAGGAAAATGAGCAAACTACATAAATAACATCCAGTAATTTGATTTTGATATAATTTTTGAATCATGATGAGATTGAAAATTAACACCAGTGTGTTGACTGATGAACATTATCACATAATTTATTCAAAAAGTATAAATAACAGCAAATAAAAATAGAATACTATAAACCGTAACATGGAAATGAAAAAAACAAAACAACATTTGTACATTTTCAGAATGTGCTTGTTCTATTTTTAAACAAAGAAAACAATCTAAAGTTGTCTTTATTTTTAAGTTATTGTGGCGTGATTTTACCAGTCCGGCCCTCTTGGGAGTTCATTTTTCCCCGTGTGGCCCCCGATCTAAACTGAGTTTGACACCCCTGGTCTAGATGGTTCGCATCCCCTTTAGTCCGGATGACACGATGTCGAATATTTCCAAAAACAATTTGAAATGTGGACTCGTCAGACCACAGAACACTTTTCAACTTTGCATCAGTCCATCTTAGATGATCTCGGGCCCAGAGAAACCGGCAGCGTTTCTGGATGTTGTTGATAAATGGCTTTCGCTCTGCATAGTAGAGCTTTAACTTGCACTTACAGATATAGCGACGAACTGTATTCAGTGACAGTGGTTTTCTGAAGTGTTTCCTAGCCCATGTGGTGATATCCTTTAGAGATTGATGTCGGTTTTTGATACAGTGTCGTCTGAGGGATCGAATGTCACGATCATTAAATGTTGGTTTCTGGCCATGCCGCTTACATGGAGTGATTTCTCCAGATTCTCTGAACCTTTTGATGATATTATGGACCGTAGATGTTGAAATCCCAAAATTTCTTGCAATTGCACTTTGAGAAACGTTGTTCTTAAACTATTTGACTATTTGCTCACGCAGTTGTGGACAAAGGGGTGTACTTCGCCACATCCTTTCTTGTGAAAGACTGAGCATTTTTTGGGAAGCTGTTTTTATACCTAATCATGGCACCCATCTGTTCCCAATTAGCCTGCACACCTGTGGGATGTTCCAAATAAGTGTTTGATGACATACTTAGTATCGCAGGTAACTAGGACTGTTTTGTGTATTGTTTTTACTTTATGGAAAAAATATTGAGATATATATAGTATATCGGCATTCAGCACATGGAGCGGAAAACACAACCCAAAATTGTAGGCTTCCTCACGCGACGAAGCCGGCCTACTTCCCCGCAGACCGTAGTCTATTGCCCCCCCAGGCTGTAGTGGCAGCGATGAGATTGAGACGTGATGGCGACAGGCCGAGAGTTACACGGTCCCTTACACCCACCCACCCCCTTCCTCCTGGAGAGACACCACCTTAACTAACACATTTTCTGGGGGAAACACTGTATCTGATATATCGTATTTCCTTGAATTGCCGCTGGGGCGCCAATTAATTTAAAACCTCTTCTCACTCCTGCGCTTACCAAAGGCATGCGGTAAAAGTAAGCATGCGCTAATAATTTTAAAACCTCTTCTCACTCCGGCACTTACCAAAGGTATGCAGTAAAAATTTGAGTGTGATGTAAGCTTGGACATTAAATCCTACTGAATAGCTCTCAATCTTCTTCCTTTTATGCTATTTCAAATTACCGGTATTGAAATCAGCCTCCTTCATTTTGAAAATGATGACAGGGGAAGTGTCACCCGTGACGTCACGAGTTTGACCAGGCGGTAATACCAAGCATGCGCTAATTATTTTGGGAAGCGAGTTTGACCCGGCAGTAATTCAAGGCAGGCACATACTATATGCCCTGCGGCAATTCAAGGAAATACGGTATCTAATATATCACAAGAGCTTTAGAACTTTGTTATAAAAATCTCCTTCCGCATCTGTCCCTGACACAAGCATTTCAGGCCGGCTGCTCTGGAAACGCTCCCCACCCCTACTGCTTTGTGCCCCGTCTTGAACTGCTGTGACATAGATGACCATAGTAACTAGTAGGGGTGTAACGGTACGTGTATTTGTATTAAACTGTTTCGGTACGGGGGTTTCGGTTCGGTTCGGAGGTGTACCGAACAAGTTTCCATACGGACATATTAAGTAGCGTACTGCACATTGTGTAAACAATACACACCGAGGCAACACACGGCATGTTAGCAGCGGCCGGGCTACGATAGACCTCTTTTCACCGGATATGTCCTCTTTTGCGAAGCTGTCCGGGTGGAGTTTCTTAAATGCCTCAAATGTCCAGCATTTTAAGTTAGGGTTGCGTATATTTTCAATGTACGTTTAAAGTTAAGAAGGGGTTAAAAAGAAAACAAATTGTGCACGCAGCAGCATTTGTGAGGGTGGGGCAGAGACAGAGAGAGCGAGAGAGTTATAATAAATGCGCATGCGTCGCCAGGCTCTACTTTTTACCCATAGATTTATCAGATTTTATTTTTTATTATCTATAGCAGGGGTGTCAAAAGTTTTCCCCGGAAGCCACTTGCGGCCCACAGCTAATGTTTTAAAGCAGTGATTCGCAACCTTTTTTCAGTGATGTACCCCCTGTGAACATTTTTTTAATTCACGTACCCCCTAATCAGAGCAAAGCATTTTTGGTTGAAAAAAAGAGATAAAGAAGTAAAATACAGCACTATATATTAAATTGTAAAACAGTGCAAAATATTTCTAATTTGTAGTGGTCTTTCTTGAACTATTTGGAAAAAAAGATATAAAAATAACTAAAAAGTTGTTGAAAAATAAACAAGTGATTCAATTATAAATAAAGATTTCTACACATAGAAGTAATCATCAACTTAAAGTGCCCTCTTTGGGGATTGTAATAGAGATTCATCTGGATTCATGAACATAATTCTAAACATTTCTTCACAAAAAAAGAAATCTTTAACATCAATATTTATGGAACATGGCCACAAAAAAATCTAGCTGTCAACACTGACTATTGCATTACTTTTCACAGTTTATGAACTTACATCCATAGTTTGTTGAAGTATTATCCAATAAATATATTTACATAAAGGATTTTTGAATTGTTGGTATTTTTAGAATATTTAAAAAAAATGTCACGTACCCCTTGGCATACATTCAAGTACCCCCAATTGAGAAACACTGTTTTAAAGACACACAGCACATTCTAAAAATACTATTAAAATAAATCAAAAACATAAACACAAGTAAAATAAAAAAGCTTAAAGGCTAAATGTAATTTAGAAAAAGTTGCAACGTGTGAATGTGAGTGTGAATGTTGTCTATCTGTGTTGGCCCTGCGATGAAGTGACGACTTATCCAGGGTGTACCCCGTCTTCCGCCCTATTGCAGCTGAGATAAGCGCCAGCGCCCCCCGCGACCCCAAAAGGGAATAAGTGGTAGAAAATGGATGGATGGATGCAACATTGACTAATAAAACAAAGCTGTTTTTTTTTCTTTCAAACTGTCATTGCTCAAAACATAATATTGAGTCAAAATCAATGTTATTATGAATTACTGACCTATCCAAGGTTCCCATTACTTCACATCAAATATTCTACTAAGAAAAATATATTTTTTGGAAGACTTTGCAAATTTGGTAAATAAATAACCAAAAAATGTATATTTTGTTGTTTTCTTACTGTACCGAAAATGAACCGAACTGTGACTTCTGAACCGAGGTACGAACCGAAGCGAAATTTTTGTGTACCATTACCCCTAGTAACTAGTATATAATGCAAAAGCGCAGATTCCAACCATTGAAATACTTTGCATAGTTCATAACCTACGGTCATTTGAAAACATCACTGCACATTATAATGGCAGCTACAATTTCAATCTTAAGGTCTAAAAAAATTGATTTGGGAATGTCCGGCGGGCCAGATTGTAAAGCTTAACGGGCAACATGCGGCCCCCGGGCCTTAACTTGCCTAGGTTTAAGGGGTTATCCGGCTTAGTGTAGACATTGCCTTTGCACCTCCTGGTACCCCAGCACCTCCAAACCCTCAAATCTAAACTCCAAACATCCCAGAACAAGCTAGTCCGGTTACTTTTAGACCTCCACCCCAGATCACACCTCACTCCAACCCACTTCTCCAAAGTGGGCTGGCTCAAGGTGGAGGACAGAGTAAAACAACTCGCAATGAGCCTAATCTATAAAATCCGCTACACCTCCCTAATACCGAAGTAAATGTCAAACTACTTCCTTAACGTAATTGGCCACCATAACCAGTACACCACGGGGAGCTCCACAAACCACGTTAAACCCAGATTCCGATCTAACAAAGGTCTTAACTCATTCTCTTTCTATGCCACATCAATGTGGAATGCACTCCCAACAGGTATAAAAGTAAGTGCATCTCTATATTCCTTCAAAACCGCTCTAAAACAACACCTCCAGGCAAATTCAACCCTTTACTAATACCCTCCTCCATTCACATCCCATCTCCCAGGATTATAAATAACCTAATGTAAATAATCAAATGTACTTCTAATGTATATACTTGTTCTTATGCTATCTGAACTCACTATGTTCTCTGCTCGCTGTACATATCCTACTAAGTACCGTATTTTTTGGAGTATAAGTCGCACCTGACAAAAATTTATAAAAAAAGAAGGAAAAAAACATATAAGTCGCACTGGAGTATAAGTCGCATTTTTGGGGGAAATGTATTTGATAAAACCCAACACCAAGAATAGACATTTGAAAGGCAATTTAAAATAAATAAAGAATAGAGAACAACAAGCTGAATAAGTGTACGTTATATGACGCATAAATAACCAACTGAGAGGTGCCTGGTATCTTAACGTAACACATTATGGTAAGAGTCATTCAAATAACTATAAAATATATATATCATGCTATACGTTTACCAAACAATTTGTCAGTCCTAATCGCTAAATCCCATGAAATCTTATACGTCTAGTCTCTTACGTGAATGAGCTAAATAATATTATTTGATTTTTTAATCATTTCACATATAAGTCGCTCCTGAGTATAAATCGCACCCCTGGCCAAACTATGAAAAAAACAGCGACTTATAGTCCGAAAGATACAGTAAGACATACACTATTTCAATGTCCATTTCTCTGTTGATGCAATTGTTGATGACTGAAGTACTGATATCAACCAAAGCTCCCCATCCCACCCCCCAGATTGTGAATAATTCAATATATATACTATGATAATTAACCTGTGTGATGACTGTATTATGCTGATAGTATATATTTGTACCACAAAGTGATTAACGTGGACCCCGACTTAAACAAGTTGACAAATGTATTCGGATGTTACCATTTAGTGGTCAATTGTACGGAATATGTACTGAACTGTACAATCTACTAATAAAAGTATCAATCAATCAATCAATCAGCTTGTCTCACAACCAGCCAATGAGGTGTCAAGTTTGCAGTCATGTGACATGGGTCAACAGGAAGTGAGTCTGGAGTTTTGAGGTAGAAATCGGATTTATGGCTATTTTATAGTTATTTTGAAAAGAAATAGCAACAAAATAATCCTTGGTAGCCGTTATGAGATCAGAATAATTTACATTTACACAAATATTACTATATTGGTAAGAACTATTCTGAAACATTTGTATTGGAAATATTCCTAAAGGTGGTTCCACATCCCCATGCTTTGACAGTGATATCACTCTTTTGAATGATGACTTGTTTAAAAATGACTTCGTAGCAAAGACACATGACAAGTAAGAATGAAAAAGAATCGTGTCAGCGCATAAGGATCTGGTATTAGCGGTATCGACATGTCAGTATGATCTGCACACATTATGTCCGATCCAGTTGGAAAGACCGCTAGATGGTAGTTTGACAAGAGGTCGCTGTGTGTTAAACCGTGCAAATAACGCAATTAAACGGTGGCAATAATACGATGAATAATACGATTAGCCTGAATGCTAGCAATGTTAGCTTCCTGCTGCTAGCTAGCCTGGACATCATAACATTGTAGCGTTGGCCGCTGCTCCAACACGTGAAACGTCACAAAATGATTTAATCGATGAGTTAAAAAGGAGAATAAAACCCAAGCGGCCGTTTATTGGACAAATTTAGCCCTAATGGATGACATTTAGCTGCCGCGGCTGCTAGCTTAACGCCGGGACTATAGCCCGCTCATCCGCATGCTCAAATTGTCTTTTCTCTTCCGTTACCTGGACCAAGGGTGACCGTCATCATGCGGGCCTTGACATACGCGCGGTTTGTGCTCTCAGACCACCATCTTTTCTGCAATGTCAAAGCTGGCTTGGGATATTACACTTTGATGACACGGGAAACACGCTGTCTGATGCAAAGCGCCCCCCGCTGGTGGGCAGGGGAACTGCAGCAGCTCTGCGCTGCCCAGCCAATGCAGTCAACTGAGGTGGTGCCCCCTAACGGTTGTCAATAGGGCTACACGTCTAGGCTATCTTCATTTCCATTTTGATGGGCCTGCTACCTGAGGACGACACATCTTGTCTATCTTCATTTCCATTTTGATGGGCCATCGATCTAAAAAATGAGCTTAAGAGCTAGCCTAAAACGTTAGCATGCTATTAGCATGCTAATGTGAGGCGTTGGCACATACTTGCCAACCTTGAGACCTACGATTTCGGGAGGTGGGGCGTGGTCTGGGGTGGGGCTGAGGCGTGGTTGGGGCGGGGGGCGTGGTTAAGAGGGGTGGCGTATAATTCACCAAGTCCAGTATTTCATATATATATATATATATATATATATATATATATGAAATACTTGACTTTCAGTAAATTCTAGCTATATATATTTATTTTATTATATATATAAATAAAATAAATATTGATTTTCCGACGGCACCTATCAAATACACAGTAATAAAAACACAGTTTTTCTACAATTCCGTCAGTCTACCCCAGGGCAGCTGTGGCTACTGATGTAGCTTACCACCACCAGCTGTGAATGAATGTTGAGTCCCACTTCTCTGTGAGCGCTTTGAGTGTCTAGAAAAGCGCGATATAAATCTAAGTTATTTTACTAACTGTACTGTGCTTGCTGGTTACTAAAAAAAACAAAACTCTTACCTTTCACTATTTGAGTAACCTTTGTTCTGCTATTTGTGTATCGGCAAGCGATCTCCGAGTCCGGGAACATCCTTCCCGGATTTCTTGTAGACATCCACAAATGAGAACGGGATGCTGCTTCCAGCTATCAGCATAGCCATCTTTGTCTCAGCATAAGATACACAATCGGGTCTCCATTTTGCGAGGTGGGCCATAATACTGGGTTGTGAATGATGCTGCAGTCCTGGGTTCAATCCCAGGCTCAGGATCTTTCTGTGTGGGGTTTGCATGTTCTCCCCGTGAATGCGTGGGTTCCCTCCGATTACCTGCGGCTTCCTCCCATTTCCAAAGACATGCACCTGGGGATAGGTTGATTGGCAACACTAAATTGGCCCTAGTGTGTGAATGTGAGTGTGAATGTTGTCTGTCTATCTGTGTTGGCCCTGCGATGAGGTGGCGACTTGTCCAATCCGCCCGATTGTAGCTGAGATAGGCGCCAGTGCCCCCCGCGACCCCAAAAGGGAATAAGCGGTAGAAAATGGATGGATGGATGGATGGATGGAACGATGCTGCGCTGCGGACGCTTTGTGCTTCGCTGACCATTCATGGCTGAATATCCGTTCGTCCGCCATGTTCAATGGAGAAGTCTGTTCGACAAAATTTATAGGCAACATACCCCTTCCCCTTCGAACTATCCTGGATGAACTGAAATTCTTGTTTCCAATCGTTTTAGAACTTCCAAGCGTATTTCTTCATTTTGCTCGTCGACTGTGTAATATATTGGGTTGGAGTCAATAATCAGGCGACGTGATGAAGTTACATCTCTTTACTGTGGGCTTCAGAACAGACTCCCTAATGCATGTTCCTTGACTGCACTTAAATGTAGAATATATTTACATTCTATTCTATGTACAGTAGATGGCAGTAGTGTCATCCGCTTGAATTTCGGGAGATTTTCAGGAGAAACTTTGTCCCGGGAGGTTTTCGGGAGAGGCGCTGAATTTCGGGAGTCTCCTGGAAAATCTGGGAGGGTTGGCAGGTATGCGTTGGCATAGCTCCAAGATGGTGCCACGTATCCAAATCAATGAGTTTTATGTTTATCCGTATAAAATTTGCTTAAAAGCTAGCCTAAAACGTTAACATGCTAACATTAGCGTGCTACTTTGAGACGTTGGCATAGGTCCAAGATGGCGCCACGCATCCAAATCCATGAGTTTTAGATTTATCCGTACAAAATTAGCTTGAAAGCTAGCCTAAGACGATAGCATGCTAACATTAACATGCTAATGTGAAATATTGGCATAGCTCCAAGATGGTGCCATATATCCAAATCAATGAGTTTTAGGTTTATCTGTATAAAATTAGCTTAAGAGCTAGCCTAAAACGTTAGCATGCTAACATTAGCATGCTAATGTGTGACGTTGGCATAGGTCCAAGATGGCGCCACGTATCCAAATCCATGAGTTTTAGGGTTATCCTTACAAAGTGAGCTCAAGAGTTAGCCTAAGACGTTAGCATGCTAACATTAGCATGCTAATGTGAGACGTTGGCATAGTTTCAAGACGGCGCCACGTATCCAAATCCATGAGTTTTAGGTATATCCGTACAAAATGAGCTAAAGACATAGCCTAAAACATTAGCATGCTAATTTTTGACTTTGAAATAGCTTCAAAAGGTCGCCACATATCTAAATACATGAGTTTTAGGTTTATCCGTACAAAATGAGCTCAAGAGCTAGCCTAAGACGTTAGCATGCTAACATTAGCATGCTAATGTGATACGTTGGCATAGTTTGAAGATGGTGCCACGTATCCAAATCCATGAGTTTTCGGTTCATCCGTACAAAATAAGCTTAAGAGCTAGCCTAAAATGTTAGTATGCTAACATTAGCATGCTAATGTGAGACGTTGGCATAGCTCCAAGATGGTGCCACGTATCCAAATCCATGAGTTTTAGGCTTATCCCTACAAAATGAGCTCAAGAGCTAGCCTAAAATGTTAGCATATTAACATTAGCATGCTAATGTGAGACGTTGGCATAGTTTCAAGATGGTGCCATGTATCCAAATCCATGAGTTTTAGGTTTATCCGAACAAAATGAGCTTTAGAGCTAGCCTAAAACATTAGCATGCTATTATGAGACTTTAGCATAGCTCCAAGAGGTCGCCACGTATCCAAATCCATGAGTTTTAGTTTTATCCGTACAAAATGAGCGTAAGAGCTAGCCTAAAATGTTAGTATGCTAACATTAGCATGCTAATGTGAGACGTTGGCATAGCTCCAAGATGGTGCCACATATCCAAATCCATGAGTTTTAGGCTTATCCCTACAAAATGAGCTCAAGAGCTAGCCTAAAATGTTAGCTTGCTAACATTAGCATGCTAATGTGAGACATTCGCCTAGTTTCAAGATGGCGCCACGTATCCAAATCCATGAGTTTTAGGTTTATCCGTGCAAATGAGCTTTCGAGCTAGCGTAAAACATTAGCATGCTATTATGAGACTTTGGCATAGCTCCAAGAGGTCGCCACGTATCCAAATCCATGAGTTTTAGTTTTATCCGTACAAAATGAGCGTAAGAGCTAGCCTAAAATGTTAGTATGCTAACATTAGCATGCTAATGTGAGACGTTGGCATAGCTCCAAGATGGTGCCACATATCCAAATCCATGAGTTTTAGGCTTATCCCTACAAAATGAGCTCAAGAGCTAGCCTAAAATGTTAGCTTGCTAACATTAGCATGCTAATGTGAGACATTCGCCTAGTTTCAAGATGGCGCCACGTATCCAAATCCATGAGTTTTAGGTTTATCCGTGCAAATGAGCTTTCGAGCTAGCGTAAAACATTAGCATGCTATTATGAGACTTTGGCATAGCTCCAAGAGGCCGCCACGTATCCAAATCCATGAGTTTTAATTTTAGCCGTACAAAATGAGCAAAAGAGCTAGCCTAAAACGTTAGTATGCTAACATTAGTATGCTAATGTGAGACGTTGGCATAGCTCCAAGATGGCGACACGTATCCAAATCCATGAATTTTAGGCTTATCCCTACAAAATGAGCTTTAGAGCTAGCCTAAAATGTTGGCATGCTAACATTAGCATGCTAAAGTGAGGCGCCACGTATCCAAATCCATGAATGTTAGATTTATCAGTACAAAATTAACTTAAGAGCTGAATTTATTGTGGAGGTCGGGAGTGAAACCAAGTGCCCTCCATCCCAGCCATTTTCTACCACTTATTCCCTTTATGGTCGCGGGGGGAGGGCGCTTTTGCCTATCTTAGCTACAATCAGGCGGAAGGCGGCGTAAACCCCGGACAAGTCACCACCTCATCGCAAGGCCAACACAGTGGTCACAGAAAAATGTTCAGGGTTTTGTGGCTTTTTGTCAGCATTGGCTAAAAAGATAGCAAAAAATGTTAGCATGCTAAAATAGGAAAGGATAGCATCCTTCAACAATTGCGCTAAGTATCAAAATTCATGATTGTTAGCTCGAAACAAAAACATTTGCTAAATGTTTTTATGCTGCCAGTTAAAAAGCTAATTTTTTATTAGCGTTGGCTAAAAATCTAGCACAAAATGTTAGAATGCTAACGTCAGAATGCTAAAATAAAAAACGATAACCTAATTCAAAGATGGCGGCAAGTATAAAAATGCATTATTATTAACTGGAAACAAAAACATTTGCTAAATGTTAGCATGATAAAAATGTTTCGTAACTTTTTAGCTAATTTTCTCATCAGCTAAAAAGCAATTTTTCATTAGCTTTGGCTAAAAACCTAGCATAACATGTTAGCATGCTAACGTTAGTATGCTAAAATAAAAGACGATAGCCTACTTCAAAGATGGCGGCAAGTATTAAAATTCATGATAGTGAGCTTGAAACAAAAACATTCGCTAAATGTTAATATGCAAAAATTTTTTGGTGCTTTTTAGCTAATTTTCTTGTCAGCCAAAAAGCATTTTTTTTATTAGCGTTGGCTAAAAACCTAGCATAAAATGTTAGCATGCTAACATTAGTATGCTAAAATAAAAGACGATAGCATACTTCAAAGATGACGGCAAGTATAAAAATGAATGATTGTTAGCTCGAAAAAAAACATTCGCTAAACGTTGACATGCTAACCTATTTTTCCAGCCTTTTAGAAATTTTTTTTTTTTTTTAGCTAAAAAGTAAATTTTTTTGTTAGTATTAGCTAAAAACCTAGCATAAAATGTTAGAATGCTAATGTTAGTATGCTAAAAGAAAAGACAATAGCCTACTTCAAAGATGACGGCAAGTATAAAAATTCAGGTTTGTTAGCTCGAAACAAAAACATGTGTTTAATGTTAGCATGCTAACATTTTTTGCCGGCTTTTTAGTTAATTTTCTTATCAGCTAAAAAGCTACTTTTTTGTTAGCATTAGCTAAAAACCTAGCATAAAATGTCAACATGCTGACATTAGTATGCTAAAATAAAAGACGATAACCCTACTTCAAAGATTGCGTCAAGTATAAAAATTCAACATTGTTGGCTCGAACAAAGCCTTTGCTAAACGTTAGCATGCTAACATATTTTGCTAGCTTTATAGCAAAATTTTCTTGTCAGCTAAAAAGCTATTTTATTAACTTTGGCTACAAAACCTAGCATAAAATGTTAGCATGCTAATGTTAGTATGCTAAAATTAAAGACGATAGCCTACTTCAAATATGGCGGAAAGTATTAAAATTCTTGATAGTTAGCTCGAAACAAAAACATTTGCTATACGATAGCATGCTATCATTTTTTGCTAGCTTTTTAGCTAATTTTCTTATCAGCTTAAAAGCAAATTTTATGTTAGCGTTGGCTAAAAACATAGCATAAAATGTTAGAATGCTAACGTTAGTATACCTCGAAAACTCACCTGGGCAGAGCTCTGGAGAGCTGAACCTCTACGCACAAAATTTCTCATCCAGTCTGTGTACGATGTCCTCCCATGCCCCGCCAACCTGCACACCTGGGGCCTAGCAGACACTCCGGAGTGCAAACTGTGCCAGAGGAGGGGCACCTTGGAGCACATCCTGAGTTGTTGCCCAAAGGCACTAGAGGAGGGGCGGTATCGCTGGCGCCACGACCAAGTTTTAAAAGCCCTGGCGGATTCTATCTGCGCAGCGATACATAACAGCAAGTCCCAGGCCGCCCCGAAGCTGTCAATCACCTTCATCAGAGCAGGACAGAAGGCAAACCGCAAGCCCAACTTCTCAGGAGGGCTCCTCGTCACTGCTCGTGACTGGCAGCTCCATGTTGACTTGGGAAGGCAACTGAAGTTCCCGGCCAACATCGCTACCACGTCACTCCGCCCAGAAATGGTGTTAACATCGGAGTCAACCAAGCAAGTGGTGCTACTGGAGCTGACTGTCCCTTGGGAGGAGCGGATTGACGAAGCAAATGAGCGAAAGAGGTCCAAATACGCTGAGCTCACTGCAGAGTGTCGGAGTAACGGCTGGAGAGCCCGCTGCGAACCAGTCGAAATTGGGTGCAGGGGTTTTGCTGGTCACTCACTACAGCGTGTGTTCAGAATCCTTGGCATTAGAGGACTGCAATCCAGAAAAGCCACCAAGAACATCCTTGAGGCCGCAGAAAAAGCCTCCCGGTGGCTGTGGATCCGTAGGGGGGGATCCGTGGTGCGCTACTTGGACACAGGCCGGGGTCTGATCACCCCCGGCTGGGTCGCCCGGGCGAGGGTGTCTGATGATTAAAGACCCGAAACACCCTATGACCCCGGGTTTATCACTGATGACGTGTCCAAGCATCACCGTGAGGTGTATTCAAGTTCTAAAATAAAAAAAGAAGATAGCCTCCTTCGAAGATGGTGGAAAGCATAAAAATTAATTAATGTTAGCTCGAAACAAAAACACTCGCTAAACGTTAGCATGTTATTATTTTTTATGGACTTTTTTGCTAATTGTGTGTTTACATCTAACAATCATGAATCTTGATACTTGGTGCCATCTTTGAAGTATCTTAAATGAGCCTTTTTATAAGATTGTCTCTTATATTAGCATTATCATGAGCATTATTTGAAAAAAAAAAAACATAGCTAAACGACAGCATGCTAACATTTTGCTAACATTTTAGAAAGTGTTCTATGTTTACACTTAACAATAAATGATAAATGGGTTGTACTTGTATAGCGCTTTTCTACCTTCAAGGTACTCAAAGCGCTTTGACACTACTTCCTCATTTACCCATTCACACACACATTCACACACTGATGGAGGGAGCTGCCATGCAAGGCGCCAACCAGCACCCATCAGGAGCAAGGGTGAAGTGTCTTGCTCAGGACACAACGGATGTGACGAGGTTGGTACTAGGTGGGATTTGAACCAGGGACCCTCGGGTTGCACACGGCCACTCTCCCCCTGCGACACGCCGTCCCAATCATGAATTGATACTTGGTGCCATCTTTGAAGTATCTTAAATGAGCATTTTTATAAGATCGTCTCTTATGTAAGCATTATTTTAAGCATTATTCAAAAAAATAGATAAATGTCAGCATTCTAACACTTTTTGCTAACCTTTAGCTATTTTTTTTGTTTACACCTATAAATGATTAAAAAAAACGATACTTGGCGCCATCTTTAAAAAAAATGCTAATGTATCTTACATTAGCATTATTATAAGGTTGTCTTTTATATTAGCCTTATTAGAAACATTATCAAAAAAATTGCTAAATGTCACCATGCTAACATTTTTTGCTAGCTTTTTAGCTTTAAGCGATGATATTACGGACCTTTGACCCTTTAGGCGGTACTGCATCAAAAACCGACATCAGTGTGTAAAGGATATCACTGCATGGGCTCAGGAACACTTCATAAAACCACTGTCAGTAACTACAGTTGGTTGCTACATCTGTAAGTGCAAGTTAAAACTCTGCTATGCAAAGCAAAACCCATTTATCAACACCAAGGAACGCCGCCGGCTTCGCTAGGCCCGAGCTCATCTAAGATTGACTGATGCAAAGTGAAAAAGTGTACTGTGGTCTGACGAGTCCACATTTCAAATTATATTTGGAAACTGTGGACGTGGTGTCCTCCGGAACAAAAAGGAAAATAACCATCCGGATTGTATACGTATAGGCGCAAAGTTCAAAAGCCAGCATCTGTGATGGTATGGGGGTGTATTAGTGCCCAAGGCATGGGTAACTTACACATCTGTGAAGGCACCATTAATGCTGAAAGGTCATACAGGTTTTTTAGCAACGTATGTTGTCATCCAAGCAATGTTATCATGGATGCCCCTGCTTATTTCAATGCCAAGCCACATGTCACAACAGCATGGTTTCGTAGTAAAAGAGTGCAGGTACTTTCCAGGCCCGCCTGCAGTCCAGACCTGTCTCCCATCGAAAATGTGTGCCGCATTATGAAGCGTAAAATACCACAGCCGAGACCCCGTAAAGTTGAACGACTAAAGCTCTACATAAAACAAGAATGAGAAAGAATTCCACTTTCAAAGCTTCAACAAGTAGTTTCCTCAGTTCTTAAACGTTTTTTTGAGTGTTGTTAAAAGAAAAGGTGATGTAACACAGTGGCGAAAATGCCCTTTTCCAACTACTTTGGTACGTGTTGCAGCCATGATATTCCAAGTTAATCATTATTTGCAAAAAAAAAATTAAGTTTATAAGTTTGAACATCAAATATCTTGTCTTTGTTGTGCATTCAATTGAATATGGGTTGAAAAGCATTTGCAAATCATTGTATTCCGTTTACATTTACATCCAACACAATTTCCCAACTCATACGGAAACAGGGTTTGTATGTCTGATTCTGATTCAAAAAAATTGATAAACGTCAGCATGCTAACATCTTTTACTAGCATCTAGCAATTGCTTTTGTTTATACCTATAAATCAAGCATGCTAATGTATCTTATATTAGCATTATTATAAGGTTGTCTTTTATATTAGCATTAATATAAACATTATTTAAAAAAGATATATATTATATTAGCATTATTATGGTCCTGAGCAGTCCTGGGTTCAATCCCGGGCTCGGGATCATTCTGTGTGGAGTTTGCATGTTCTCCCCGTGACTGCGTGGGTTCCCTCCGGGTTCTCCGGCTTCCTTCCACCTCCAAAGACATGCACCTGGGGATAGGTTGATTGGCAACACTAAATTAGCCCTAGTGTGTGAATGTGAGTGTGAATGTTGTCTGTCTATCTGTGTTGGCCCTGTGATGAGGTGGCGACTTGTCCAGGGTGTACCCCGCCTACCGCCTGAATGCGGCTGAGATAGGAGCCAGCGACCCCCCACGAGGGACAAGCGGTAGGAAATGGATGGATGAATAAACGTTATCTAAAAAAATAGCTAAACGTTAACACTCCAACATTGTTTTGTTCGGCGGAAGGCCCAAACTATTTTTTTGTTTACACGTATAAATCAAAAGAAACCAATACTTGGCGCCATCTTTAAAGTATGCTAATACATCTTATATTAGCATTATTATAAGGTTGTCTGTTATATTAGCATTATTATAAACATCATTTTAAAAATAGCTAAACGTCACCATGCTAACATTTTTAAGCGAATTGTTGAAATCTAACAATCATGAATTGTGATACATGGTGTCATCTTGGAAGTATGCCATTGTCTCTTATAGTAGCATTGTTATGAGAGTCTCTTATTTTAGATTATTATAGGCATTATTCAAAAATTTTATAAATGTTAAAATGCTACCATTTTTTGCTAGCTTTTTAAACAAAAGTTTATGTTTACGTCTAACAATCATGAATTTTGATACTTGGTATCATCTTTGAAGTCCCCTATATTAGCACGTTTATAAGATTATCTCTCATATTAGCATTATTATAAGCATTATTCAAAAAAATAGCTAAATAGCATGCTAACATTTGAGCAAAATTTGTGTATTTACAGCTAATAATCATGAACATTTTATACTTGGCGCCATCTTTGAAGTGTGCTACTGTCATTATTACTAACTGTATAATATAATATATATTACTATATATTTCATATATTTCATGGCTACTGATATGTAGCAAGATTATTTATTCAAATTTCAATCTCTTTTTTTTATGCAAGAGGAAAGTCCTGAGATAAATAAAATAACTTGGTAACTCCTACACAAAACATGTTTATTGCAAGCTGCTGTTAGAAATCAGAGGTCAACAAACACAATACCTTTTTTGCATTGACATGAGGTTTGTGGCTGCTGCCAGTAGGGGGCAGCAAAGCCTGACTTAGTAAGAGCCTTGAAATGACCACCAACAAAAGGATAATAATAAATATTAAAGACATATTTGTCATAAATTCAAGGTGTCTGGCCTGTTTGGTCATCACAAGCCAAATAGTCTCTTCTTGTCCTCGTTTTGGCGGACGACATGTTGTCCCGCAGCGCTCCTTTCAAAGCAAAAGCCCAGGACGGGCCAAGCGACGCGTCCTTCTCGGGAGCGTCATGGATGAAAGGTTCTTCTCTCTCACCTCCATGTTGGGTAGCCTAACGCTAGGACCGGGAGCCATAGGCCCGCCCCTCTGGAGGAGACAAAAGATGAACCCAATGACATCAAATACACCACTCCAAAGTTGTCATATATATATATATATATATATATATACATAAGAACACATATGAATGTATGTATGTATGTATGTATGTTTATATATATATATATATATATATATATATATATATATATATATATATATATATATATATATATATATACATATATATATACATACATACATGTGTTCATATGTATATATATGTATATATATATATATATATATATATATAAACATATGAGTAAGTACGTGTGTGTGTTTGTATATATATACATATATATATATACATACACACATGTGTTCATATGTATATATATATATATATATATATACACATATATATATATATATACACACATATATATATATATATACATACATGTGTTCATATGTATATATATATATACACATATATATATATATATATATATACACATATATATATATATATATATATACACACATATATATATATATACACACACATATATATATATATATATATATATATATATATATATATATATATATATATATATATATATATATATATATATATATATTAGGGCTACGAATCTTTGGGTGTCCCACGATTCGATTCGATATCGATTCTTGGGTCACGATTCGGTTCAAACTCGATTTTTTTTTCAATCCAACACGATTCTCGATTCAAATACGTTTTTTTTCCTGATTTAAAGGGATTCTCTATTCATTCAATACATAGGATTTCAGCAGGATCTACCCCAGTCTGCTGACATGCAAGTCGTAGAATTTTGTAAAAAGTTTTTATAATTGTAAAGGACAATATTTTATTAACTGATTGCATTAATGTAAATTTGTTTTAACTATTAAACGAACCAAAAATATGAATTATTTTATCTTTGTGAAAATATTGGACACGATGTGTTGTCAAGCTTATGAGATACGATGCAAGTGTAAGCCACTGTGACACTATTGTTCTTTTTTTAAAATGTTATAAATGTCTAATGTTAATGTCAATGAGGGATTTTTAATCACTGCTATGCTGAAATTAATTATAACTAATATTGATACTGTTGTTGATAATATACATTTTTGTTTCACTACTTTTGGTTTGTTCCGTGTCGTGTTTGTGTCTCCTCTCAATTGCTCTGTTTATTGCAGTTCTGAGTGTTGCTGGGTCAGGTTTGGATTTGGAATTGGA
>NC_084637.1:20714107-20726607 GCF_033978795.1 Nerophis ophidion | reverse complement strand
AAGTAATATACATATATAAAAAAAAAAAAATGTTTTTTTTTTTTTCTACTTTTAACACTTAATCAGCTCTATCCCGCCATGATACATTTTTATATTTAGTTTTTTTTCTTCCCCATTAATTCATGGAAAATTATTTTTCTATTTTAAACATAAACATATACATCAAATTGTAATATTTGATGTGAAGTAATTGGAGCCTTAAATATGTCAATTTATAACAACTTTGATTTTGATTCATTATTTTTGAGCAATTACAGTTGAAAATAAATCCCACTTAAATGTTCAGAGATTCAAATGGGCCCCACTCATAAAAGTGTTTAAAAAAAAAGTGATACTTAATTATTTATTAATTTTTTTACTTTCAACACATCAGATTTAACTGTCCATGGTAAGTTTTAACTTTTTCATCATTTTTTCATCAAGAAAGGACAGGGAGAGTCGGCATGGTGAAAAGGAACTCTGTATGAAATATAAATGATTCCTACCTGAGGCAAATGGCGCGGTGCAGCACAGACCCTCGCCCCGCGCCCTCCCGTACACGGGCGACACGCACACTCTCGCCGAAGGGGGGAGGTCGTCGAGCTGCGTCGACAGAGAACTCGGCGGCAAGTAGGCGGAGGAGCGCCGGGCGGCGCCGGCTTGCTGCCCCTCCCACGTGAGCCAGTAACCCTTGAGACCGTCGGCGCCGCCTCTCCAGTCCACCCGCACCGCGCCACCGTCCGCTGCTGTCAGCTGCAGGTCGGACAGGGCGGGGGTCGCTGCAAAAGACGGTAGAACATGTTGAAGCCATCCAGACTAGTCTCCAAATTCTGCTGGGGCGTCAGGTCTGGTGGAAAATGTAACCTTTTTGGGGGTCCTGAATGAGAAATGTCTAAATTGGCTCTCTAGCGCCACCTTTAAAGTTTGAAAAAAATTACCCCTCCTGACAAGTTTTACGTATCGACACACAAATCATGGGAAAAGTCTATCGTGATAGGACGCACATAAAAGTCTCAGGAAACCATACCTGAAAATGAACAGAAAGTCGCCCATCTTGGTTTTTGGCTACCTTTATTCAGCGAGAAAAAAAAAAGGGTCGTACTTTAACAAACTCCTCTGAGGACTTTGACCAAATGAGTTGTGGTTAAAATGACAAATACTACACATATAGGCGATGATAATTTGTAAATTAATTTTTATTACGCCGTGAGATGTGGGCGTGGAATGGCGCCAAACTTTACCTTGATGGTTTTGAGACTTTTTCTAGCCAAAAAAAGGGGGTTGTACTTTAACAAACTCCTAAGGACATTGACCAAATGAGTCGTGGTTAAAATGACGAATACTACACATTAAGGCGATGATGAATTGCAAATTATTGAATCCTACGCCATAAGATGTGGGTAAGGCATAGCTCCAAACTTTACTTTGATGGTTTTTGACACATTTTTCAGCTTAAAAAAAAGGGTCATACTTTAACAAACTCCTCCTAAGGACTTCGACCAAATGAGTCGTGGCTACAATGTCAAATACTAAACATAAAGGTGCTGATAAATTGTGAAAAAAAAAAAATCCCTATGCCATCAGATGTGGGCGTGGCATGGCGCCAAACTTAACTTTGATGGTTTTGAGACATTTTCCAGCCAAAAAAGGGGGGTTGTACTTTAATAAACTCCTCCTGAGGACTTTTACCAAATGAATCATGGTTAAAATGACAAATAACACACATAAAGGCGCTGATAAATTTCGGAAAAAAAATCAGATGCCATAAGATGTGGGTGTGGCATGGCGCCAAACTTTACTTTGATGGTTTGGAGACATTTTCCAGCCAAAAAATGGTGGTGGACTTTAACAAATTTCTCCTAAGGACTTTGACCAAATGAGTCGTGGTTAAAAAATGACAAATATTACAAATTAAGGCGATGAAAAATAGCAAACAATTAAATCATATGCCATCAGATGTGGCCGTGGCATGGCGCCAAACTTTACTTTGAGGATTTTGAAACATTTTCCAGCCAAAAAATGGTGGTAGACTTTAACAAACTCCTCCTACTGACTTTGACCAAATGAGTCGTGGTTAAAAAATGACAAATATTACACATTAAGGCGATGATAAATAGCAAAAAATTAAATCCTACACTATCAGATGTGGCCGTGGCATGGCGCCAAACTTTACTTTGATGGTTTTGAGACATTTTCCAGCCAAATAAGGGGGGTAGGGGTTGTACTTAAACTCCTCCTAAGGATTTTGACCAAATGAAATTGTAGTTAAAATGACAAATTCTCCACAAATAGGCGATGATAAATTGCAGGAAAAAAAATTCTTATGCCATAAGATGAGGCCAGACTTTACTTTGATGGTTTTGAGACATTTTCCAGTCAAAAAATGGTGGTGGACTTTAACAAACTCCTCCTACGGACTTTGACCAAATGAGTCGGGGTTAAAAAATGACAAATATTACACATTAAGGCGATGATAAATAGCAAAAAATAAAATCCTACACCATGAGATGTGGCTGTGGCATGGCGCCAAACTTTACTTTGATGGTTTTGAGACATTTTCCAGCCAAATAAGGGGGGGAGGGGGTTGTACTTAAACTCCTCCTAAGGACTTTGACCAAATGAAATTGTGGTTAAAATGACAAAATGTACACAAATAGGCGATGATAATTTGCAGAAAAAAAATTCCTATGCCACAAGATTTGGGAGTGGCATGGGGCCAAACTTTACTTTGATGGTTTTGAGACATTTTCCAGCCAAAAAAAGGGGGTTGCACTTGAACTTACTCCTCCTAAGGACTTTGACCAAATGAGTCGTGGTTAAAATGACAAATACTAAACATTAAGGCGATGATGATTAATTGCAAAATATTTAATCTTACGCCATAAAATGTGACACATTTTTCAGCCAAAAAAAGGGGTCATACTTTAACAAACTCCTCCTAAGGACCTTGACCAAATGAGTTGTGGTTACAATGACAGTTGCGGACCAAAAATTCTTACGCCATAAGATGTGGGCGTGGCATGGCGCCAAACTTTATCTTCATGGTTTTGAAACATTTTCCAGCCAAAAAAGGGCGTTGTACTTTATTTAACTAACTCCTGAGGACTTTGACCAAATGAGTCGTGGTTAAAATGACAAATACTACACATATAGGCGATGATAAATTGCGGTCAAAAAATTCCTTACGCCATAAGATGTGGGCGTGGCATGGCTCCAAACTTTACTTTGATGGTTTTGAGACATTTTCCAGACAAAAAAGGGGGGTTGTACTTTAATTAACTCCTCCTGAGGACTTTGACCAGATGAGTCGTGGTTAAAATGACAAATACTACACATATGGGCGATGATAAATTGCGAGAAAAAAAAATTCCCTACGCCATAAGATGTGGGCGTGGCATGGCTCCAAACTTTACTTTGATGGTTTTGAGACATTTTCCAGACAAAAAAGGGGGGTTGTACTTTAATTAACTCCTCCTGAGGACATTGACCAGATGAGTCGTGGTTAAAATGACAAATACTACACATATGGGCGATGATAAATTCCCTACGCCATAAGATGTGGGCGTGGCATGGCTCCAAACTTTACTTTGATGGTTTTGAGACATTTTTCAGCCAAAAAAAGAGGTTGTACTTAAACAAACTCCTCCTAAGGACTTTGACCAAATGAAATCGTGGTTAAAATGACAAGTACTACACATATAGGCGATGATAAATTACAGAAATAAAAATCCTATGCCATAAGATTTGGGCATGGCATGGGGCCAAACTTTACTTTGATGGTTTTGAGACATTTTCCAGCCAAAAAAGGGGGGTTGTAATTGAACAAACTCCTCCTGAAGACTTTGACCAAATGAGTCGTGGTTAAACACATATACGCGATGATAAATCACGGGAAAAAAATTCCCTATGCCATAAGGTGTGGGCGTGGCATCGCTCCAAACTTTACTTTGATGGTTTTGAGACATTTTCCAGCCAAAAAAAGGGGGTTGTACTTTAATTTACTCCTCCTGAGGACTTTGACCAGATGAGTCGTGGTTAAAATGACAAATACTACACATATGGGCGATGATAAATTGCGTAAAAAAATTCCCTACGCCATAACATTTGGGCGTGGCATGGCGCCAAACTTTACTTTGATGGTTTTGAGACATTTTCCAGACAAAAAAGGGGGGTTGAACTTTACTTAACACCTCCTGAGGACTTTAACCAAATGAGTCTTGGTTAAATTGACAGATACTAAACATATAGGCGATGATAAATTATGGGGAAATAAATGCTTTGCTCCAATGATTCGCCACACAACACAAGACGTGGGCACAAACTGGGCTCCACAAATTCCAATCATGATCCTAATTGGTAGAAAGGATGATGACACCCTGAAGCGCCCGATGGGTCAGCACCTGTGTGTACCAACTCGGAGTGGGTGGAGCCTTGCGGCGAAACTGCCCCATGCTCTGAAAGGGAAGGACATGGGCGCTAGCATCATGTGCGTGCTAACTGGTGTGAACCCCGCGATGCAACAGGGACGATGTTGCTTGCGGCTTGAATTATTTGAAAGCTGTGTTAAAGGGGAACATTATAGACCAGACCTATGCAAGCGTCAATATATACCTTGATGTTGCAGAAAAAAAGACCATATATTTTTTTAACCAATTTCCGAACTCTAAATGGGTGAATTTTGGCGAATTAAACGCCTTTCTATTTATCGCTCTCGGAGCGATGACGTCAGAACGTGACGTCACCGAGGTAATAAAGCCGCCATTTTCTCAAACACATTACAAACACCGCGTCTCAGCCCTGTTATTTTACATTTTTTTGACTATTTTCTGGAACCTTGGAGACATCCTGCCTCGTCGGTGTGTTGTCGGAGGGTGTAACAACACTAACAGGGAGGGATTCAAGTTGCACCACTGGCCCAAAGATGCCAAAGTGGCAAGAAATTGGACGAAATTTGTTCAAAATACGAGGGTGTGGGGAAAGCCGACGAAATGGTCAGTCATTTGTTCCGCACACTTTACCGACGAAAGCTATGCTACTACAGAGATGGCAAGATTGTGTGGATATCCTGCGACACTCAAAGCAGATGCATTTCCAACGATAAAGTCAAAGAAATCTGCCGCCAGACCCCCATTGAATGTGCCGGAGTGTCTTCACATTTTACCGGCGATGCTAAGGCAGACATGGCACAGAGATGTATGGATAACCTGCAGATGCATTTCCAACGATAAAGTCAACTAAATCAAAAAGGTGAGTTTTGTTGATGTTATTGACTTATGTGCTAATCAGACATATTTGGTCGCGGCATGACTGCCAGCTAATCAATGCTAACATGCTATTTAGGCTAGCTGTATGTACATTTGAAACTATATTTACATCCAGCGTTTCCCTCCACCCACATTTAATGCCAAAGAAACACTTACCAATCGATGGATTTAAGTTGATCCAGTGTCACAAGATGCGAAACTTCCGATCGTTGGTCTGCACATTTTACCGGCGATGCTAAGGCAAACATGGCCAAATAGCGTCAATAGCTATCTGCTCAATAGCTTTAGTTTCTTCTTCAATTTCGTTTTCGCTATCTGCCTCCATACTCCAACCATCCGTTTCAATACATGCGTGACTTGTTGAATCGCTTAAGCCGCTGAAATCCGAATCTGAATCCGAGCTAATGTCGCTATATCTTGCTGTGCTATCCGTATTGGCATCACTGGATGATGTCACAGGAAAATGGACGATGGCTTTACAGATAGTGAAAATCAGGCACTTTAAAAATTTTTTAGGGATATTCCGGGATGGGTAAAATGTTGAAAAATACTTTAAAAAATAAAATAAGCCACTAGGAACTGATTTTTATAGGTTTTAACCCTTCTGATATTGTGATAATGTTCCCCTTTAAATAAAAAATATTGTGGTTTCTGAATGAGAGACTTATTATTGAAGAATGCAAGTAAAGAAGAGTTCACACATTCTCATACTTTCTGAAACATCCAGAAAGAAATTATGTCAGACATCTTGAAAAATGTCTTAACTATAATCTACCTGAAGTAGCATATATTTTTTTAAATTTAAAGGCTGGCAATATTTCAGGGTTCCTCACGAGAAAACCTTACAATTTATTAAATCTATAAACCATTAGTCACACCGGACTATAAGTCGCAGATGTATACGTTGTGAAATGATTGATTTACAAAGAAATATTTTAATCTTAATTGTTTCCAAACGATGTCTGCAACACGGCAGTAAAATGGCTGATCAAACAAAACAGAAGTCATCGTCATGGACCCACTAGCTGCGGAAGCTAGCTCTCCAATCAGCTAAACAGACTCACTAACTCCACGGTGACGTTTTGGTGGATTTACTGAGGAATTTGTGAAAGTGAAACAATACGAAAAGAATGCCATTGTAAGTTAATAATAGTAACGCACACACTCGTTAACGTGTTAGCATATTAGCCAATGCTAACAACGCTAGCTTGATTACAATACGACAGCACACACAAATATGCTTGAAAACACTCCTACAGACGTCACACATGGCACAGTTTAGTAAGTAAGAATAGTTTTAGTTATATTGTAAAACTTACAAACGTTGGTTGGAGTGATGAATAGCAAAAATGCTAGGGACGGTTTAACTTTCAGTTTAAGGCATTAAAACGGGTAAACATCTCAATAACTCCACGGTGACGTTTCGGTGAATTTACTGAGAAATTTGTGAAAGTGAAACAATACAAAAAAAATGCCATTGTAAATTAATAAAACTAACACAGATAGTTGTAAACGTGTTAGCATATCAGCTAATGCCACTGAAACTAGCTTGATTACATTACAATAACACGTACAAATATGCATAAAACATTTCTAAAGACATCACACATGGGACGCTTTAGTAAGTAAGAATTGTTTTAGTTATTTTGTAAAACTTGGACAGTTTTACTTCCGGTTCAAGGCAAAACAGGCAGTACAGTTTCAACTGGCAGCCCGTGCACTGGTCAAAAACAACAATAACACACCTTTTCAGTCCTTTGCTCGGGTTTAAGGAAAACTATTGAAAACAAAACAATATGGGAATTAGCAAAGACAAATCCATCAATTAGCTGCACCGTTTTGCAAGTTGAAAGTGTAGCGGCTTTTAGTCCGGACTTTACAGTACTAACTGTTGGTCAATGTGTAGTTGGAAGTGACCAATCAGAAATGAGGGCTGGGCAGTGATCCAAAAAGGACACCTCTCACCTTCCTTGGTGCAGACTTTGACCGACATGGCCCTCTCCTGGCCCGAGGAAAGGCGGGCGCCCACAGTGACCAGGTAGGTGCTGTCTGGCTGCAGGTTCTTCAGCAGCGTGGAGTTCTGCCTCTTGTCCACCGTCACGGCCTGCAGCTTCCCAGCGGGCAGGGCGGAGTACTCAACCGAGTAACTGGTGACCACGTCCGGCTGAAGAGGACCCCAACTCACCCGGACGCTCGTCGGCCCCGGCTCGGAGACGCTGACCACGGCTGGACTCTGCACCTCTGGTGGGAGACCAAAGGTAGTTGGAAGGGGAAGATAATCATTGAGTCTGAAGGAGTGAAGGAGCTGACCTGCGTGAGTGGTGAAGGTAACAGAGAGTGTGTCGAAAGACTGTCGGTTAGACTCCGGTGTCAAGGTGGCCGTGTACGTGGTGTCGGGCTTCAAGTCGGTCAGCCGGACGGTGTCGGAATCCGCCGACTGCACCAGTCTCTGGTACCGACCTCCGCCCGTGCTCGGACTGGTCCCGGGCCCGCCTCCCGCGCCTCCCGTACCGCCTGTCGGACGCGGGCCAAAGCGGATCTCGTAGTGGCCCGGCAAACCGGAAAGAACGGGTCGCCACTGGAGGGTGGCAGCGTTGGAGGAGACGTCCCGGACCTGGATGCGCTCAGCACGGATGATCTCTGTGGGAGACACAATGTAAGACTAGATGGGGGATACTGTGGTACTACCACTGGCTCCATCTAGTGGTAAATAATGTGTGTGATGTTACAATATAAGTGCATACCTTGTTTTTAATGAATACTTAGTACTACTACAGTACTGTGATTTAATGTAGTCATTATGGTGGTACTAAAAGAATACTCAGGTCTACTACACTACTGTATTTAAATGTGGTCATTATGGTGGTACTTAATGAATATTTAGGTCTTCTACACTACTGCACTTTAATGTTGTCATTATGTTGGTACTTTATGAATACTTAGGTCTACTACAGTACTGTACTTTAATGTTGTCATTATAGTGGTACTTACTGAATACTTAGGTCTACTACACTACCGTATTAATGTTGTCATTATGGTGGTACTTCGAAGTGTTTTCTGAGGTGTACTACACTACTATATTTAATGTTGTCATTATGGTAGTACTTAATGAATACTTTGGTCTACTACACTACTGTATTTTAATGTTGTCATTATGGTGGTACTTAATGAATACTTATGGTCCACTACACTACTGTATTTAAATGTGGTCATTATGGTGGTACTTAATGAATACTTAGGTCTACTACACTACTGCACTTTAATGTTGTCATTATGGTGGTACTTAATGAATACTTAGGTCTACTACAGTGCTGTATTTTAATGTTGTCATTATGGTGGTACTTACTGAATACTTAGGTCTACTACACTACCGTACTAATGTTGTCATTATGGTGGTACTTCGAAGTGTTTTCTGAGGTGTACTATACTACTATATTTAATGTTGTCATTATGACAGTACTTAATGAATATTTAGGTCTACTACACTACTGTATTTTGTTGTTATGGTGGTACTTGGAAGTGTTTTCTGAGGTGTACTACACTACTGTTTTCCTTGACCTTATGTGGGCTCTACTGAGGATGTCGTTGTGGTTTGTGTTGTGGTTTGTGCAGCCCTTTGAGACACTAGGGATTTAGGGCTTAATAAATAATCATCGATTGATTGACTGTATTTTAATGTTGTCATTATGGTGGTACTTAATGAATACTTAGGTCTACTACACTACTGTATTTTGTTATTATGGTGGTACTTGAAAGTCTTTTCTGAGGTGAACTACACTACTGTATTTAATGTTGTCATTATGGTAGTACTTAATGAATACTTAGGTCTATTACACTGCTGTATTTTAATGCTGTCATTATGCTGGTACTTAATGAATACTTAGGTCTATTACACTACTGTGTTTTAATGTTGTCATTATGGTGGTACTTAAGGAATACTTAGGTCTACAACACTAATGTATTTTAATGTGTCATTATGCTGGTACTTAATGAATACTTAGGTCTATTACACTACTGTATTTTAATGTTGTCATTATGGTGGTACGTGGAAGTGTTTTCTAAGGTGTACTACACTACTGTATTTAATATTGTCATTATAGTAGTACTTAATGAATACTTAGGTGTACTACACTACTGTACTTTAATGTTGTCATTATGGTGGTACTTAATGAATACTTAGGTCTACTCCACTACCGTATTGTAAAAGTTGTCTTTATAGTGGTACTTGGAAGTGTTTTCTGAGGTGATACTTGTTTAGGAAACTGTACTACAATGGGGGTGAGCATCTCTGAGCGCCTAAAGATTCGATACTCGATTCCCATTGATTCTCACAATGTATTATTTGGAATAATATTTATATTGAAGCTTTTTCAAAACTTTCCAATCAGCTAAACAGACTCAATAACTCCACTGTGATGTTTTAGTGAGTTTGTGAAAGTGAAACAATACAAAAAGAATGGAATTGTAAGTTAATAATACTAACACAGACACTTGTAAACAAATTAGCATATTAGTTCATGCTAACGACGCTAGCTTGATTACCTTACGAGAGCACGTACAAATATGCATAAAAACACTCCTACAGACATCATACATGGGACGCTTTAGTGAATAAGAATTGTTTTAGTTATATTGTAAAACTTAAAAACTAGAGTTGTCTGATAATTGCTTTTTTGCTGATATTACGATATTGTTGAAATCTTAATTACCGATTCCGATAGCAACCAACACCGATATATACAGTCGTGGAATTAACACGTTATTATGCCCAATTTTGTTGTGATGCCCCGCTGGATGTATTAAAAAATGTAACAAGGTTTTACAAAATAAATCAACTCAAGTTATGGGAAAAAATGCCAACATGGCACTGTCATATTTATTATTGAAGTCACTGTAGTGGAATTTCTGACCTTTTATACCATATTTTATGTCTATCGAAGTCCGAGAGGAAAACTTGTCAAAAAGCCTTAAGAGGTCTGCTCTTTTCTTTTTTTCCTATTTGAAACCATTGAAGGATCATATGTAGGTGAAAGTTTAATTTGTGGTCGCCCTAACCATTCTACAAAATGTTTTGATTGTTTGTTATGACTAAGGGATCCAAGGTTGTTGCGGAGCAAGCAGTTGCAAAACAACGGGACCTTGACACATGAGGGAAACATATAAAAAGCCAGTAGACCAATATTTGATATGATTTGCATGATCTGGATCCTATGGAGGATGCTGTCTGTTTACATGGGCAATCCAATCCAACTCTGTACTTCTTCATATTGGGTAAATACAACTTTTGTACTAAAACCACTTTGTTTGCTGTTTAAGCTTGGGACAATCCACCACATGCATTATTTTCTTAACATGCCTTAAAACAGCAGCTTTGGGACAGGCTCTCCCAAATATCAGACATCCCTATTAAAAACGTTGCTTGGAGCGGCGAATGAAGAATCCATTCGAGTAGAACGCTATGGACGGCTAGAAAACTAAACGGCACTCCGGTAAACAAATTTCAAAAAAGCACTACGGGTAAATGGAAGGACACAGCAGCACCTGCAGTGAGCTAACTTGTCCAAAACATGGTGCCATAGCAGACACCCTGCTAGTGTTTTTGCTTGTTGTTTTATTTTTGTAAAACTATTTTGGTCATAGAGGTCTGCGAAAAAAAATCCATAAACGAGCTGCTCCGTTTTGTAAGCTGCAGGGTTCAAAGTGTAACACAAAAAGTAGCGGCTTGTAGTCTGGAATTGACAGGAAAACATTGAGAAAATCTTTTGTAGCGTTACATATCTTATCTTTTATATTTCTTCCTTCTAGGGCACTGCCCAGATGAGGTCAATCTTCTAAAGGCAGACCCGGGGGCGCAGACCAAACCGAGAGCTAAAAGAGAGACGAGCTCGGCTTTCCAAACGCATTCATGACCTCTTCTGCAACAAGACCTAGAAATAGTCTATGCAGCCGACCATCGACAAGACCTGCAGAGGTGTGGATTTAAATTTCAGGCAAGGCAGCACCACTTTAGGATGCATTGCCGAGGAGCCCCCTGTGGCCACCTAATCTGCTTGCTCTATATATAAGGAACATGGCCGCCATGACGGTCACCTGATCTGCTTGCTCTATACATAAGGAACATAGCCGCCATGTGTCTGCAGGAGCACGCAGGACCAGCAGCACTGCCCTGTCCAAGGGGCATGACCAGGGGGCGGAGTCTGGACCACCATGGTCGTGTCTCGTCGGCAAGCTGGGACCAAAGGCTTGGACAATGGCATTTAATGGGTCATTGATTGACTTTCCAATCGCCATTTTGTTCATCCCCATTGAAAAGGGAAATACGTTCATAAAAAATGCATATTTTTTAAAATGGAAATAATTCCATCTCCATGCAAAAAATTGATTATCATTATTATACCAAATAGGGGTGTAAAAAAATAAAAAATTGACATTTAATTAAATTGCAATTCTTATTTGTAATGATTTAAAATCGATTAAAAAAAATTAAAATAAAAATAATTTAAAATATATATATACATACATACACTCATATACATATATACGTAACTACACGTACATACATATACATTTATACACATATATACATATACATACTGTATATACATATATGCACATACTGTATATGCACATTTCTCTACATATATACACACACATTCAACAAATTTGTGCACTTTTTGAAGACGTTCAAACAATTGCGTGCACTTTTTGAACACGTTTAACAATTGTGTGTACTTTTTGAACACGTTCAACAATTCTCTGCACTTTTTGAAGACGTTCAACCATTGTGTGTACTTTTTGAAGACATTCAACCATTGTGTGTACTTTTTGAACACGTTCATCCATTGTGTTTACTTTTTGAACACGTTCAACAATTGTGAGCATCTTTTGAACACGTTCAACAATTGCGTGCCCTTTTTGAACACGTTCAACAATTGTGTGCACTTTTTGAACACGTTTAACTTTTGTGTGTACTTTTTGAACACGTTTAACTATTGTGTGTACTTTTTAACACGTTCAACCATTGTGTGCACTTTTTCAACACGTTCAAACGTGTGTATTTTTTGAACACGTTCAACAATTGTGTGCACTTTTTGAACACGTTCAACAATTGTGTGCACTTTTTGAACACGTTCAACAATTTCGTGTACTTTTTGAACACGTTCAACAATTGCGTGTACTTTTTGAACATGTTCACCGATGGTGTGACCACCTTGGTGCCATGACTTTCCCATCGTCACATCCCTAGTTGTCCACTAG